>NW_024423786.1:62131989-62180657 GCF_017311325.1 Ursus maritimus | reverse complement strand
GTCCACGCAGGGTCTGGAGCATGAGAGACGTGGGCGTGAACTTCGTGCCAAGGTGGGGGTGGTGCGTGGGGAGACCGGTGACTCTTCGCCGTCCCCGGGGGGAGCAGAGCCAGGCCGGTGGGCCTCCAGCCTAGATCTCGCTCTCTTCGAGAATCTCCTCCATGGTGTGGGTCAGGGTGAAGTCCCCCTCGCTGCTCTCGGACACGATGCTGCCCCTGCCCCGGGGCCAGGCTGCGTGTCCCCGCGGGGGCCGGGCGCCCCGCCCCCCGAGGCCGTGCTCTGACAGGTGCAGGAGGGGCGCATCGCCGCCGGCCACGGGCTGCAGCTTCTGCAGCGTCCCCGCGCCGTCTGCCTGGGACAGCTTCTTGGGGCATTTCCCCAGGAATCGGAAGTTCTTCTCCAGGACCCAGGCCCTGCAGCCCGAGTGGCGGGCGAGCAGGAAGCGAACCCAGTGCTTCCGTAGCTCCGCCTTCACCTGCGGAGGGAAAAGAGGGCGGGTTATTGGGCTGGAGTCACGTGGCCCTGCGTGTGTCCCCTGGACAATCACTTGCTGCGTGGCTCCTGGGCGCGGCCAGCGGGAAACGTACCGTCTAACTGGGGGAGACGAGCAGAGAGAAGCGAGCAAGCCTACGTGCGTGGCCACTGAGCAGGACAGTGGGGCAAGGAGACAAAATGTGGAGATACCATCTTCTAGAAAGGACTACAGTGTGGAGGGGCCATACGACACCTGCCTGGTGGACAAGCCCCCCCGCACCCCCAAGGGAAGACAGAGGCAGCAGCAGTGAGCAGGAGGGAAGAGGGCTTTGCTGTCCAGAAACTTACATTCTGGTGGGTCGAAAGGGGGCTGGAGGAAGCCACCTGCCCTCTCCCTTTCAAGCCTCTTTCCAGGGGAGCAGAGAACTGGTAGTAGTAGCAGTAATAATAATAATAAAATAATAATAATAATAATAATAATAATAATAATAATAATAATAATAATGGAAGTCACCATAGTTAGCAGGTATCGGGCCTTTACCAGGAGCCCAGCAAGGCCAGGGCCACACTATACGGCAGCGAGGGCTATTATTGCCATTTTACAGATAAGGAAATCGAGGCCCAAAGAGCTACAGTAACCCGATGGACTCAGACCTGCTAAGTGGGTGAGGCCCGGCCAGAATCCAGAGTTTTGGACTCCAAAGTTCAAGCAGGTTCCCTCCGTCACACTTAATGCTCCCCGGGGACAGGGTTGGGTTCGGAGGCTCTTTCACACGTCCTGACAGCTTCTCTGGGCCGTCTGGGCTGCCTCCTGCTCTCCCTACAGGGTGCTCCCAGTGCATGCTGCTCGCCGCACCCTTCCCCCCATCACAGAACCAGAAACCTCCGGGGGCAGCTGGATGCCAGCCCCAGCCTCACCGGGACCCGGATGGCAGCTCCGGAGACGTACCTCTCCGTTGGCAAAGCAATACTGCAAGGCCATGAGTAATCCCTGCAAGAAAAGGAGGAGGTGGCGTGAGGTGTGACTCAGGACAAGATGTGTCTGGGAGTGGCCTGGAAAGGGCAAAGGCCCGCCCCGTCCTAGCAGCCCCCAAGGGAGACAGACAACTACATTGCTGGGGCCAACTAGAGTCCGTCCTACCAGTTACGTTAACTTGGATTTCACTGGGCTCTCTTCTGACTTTGACCCCCACCACCCATATGTGCCCAAGTGTTTGCTTAGATGTTTGTAGGTTCATGCTGATTAAATCCCAAAGACCCTATATTCTTCATTCAATTATCCAAATATTGTACAAGACCACAGTCCCATTTCTACTTGTCCGTAGTGAGCACTGGCTAGATTTTTGCCTGAATTGCATCCTTTCCTTTTGGGAACGGACCCTGCCCTACCCCCTGGGCTATTAGCAGGGCTGTCAGTCATGGTCCCCATGTTCTAGGATGGCCATCAGCACCATAACCAGCCCAGCTGGGCACAGGACCCCAGCAGGGCCAATGTGAGTTCTTTTCCCTGGGAATGGAGGAAGGGTTGCGCTCTCTTCTCTGGGTTTGCCAGCTTTGTAATCGAAGTAAGCCTGGAGATACACACGGGCGTCTTCCCAGCTGCAGGGAGAGAGCCTGTCTGAGGACAAAGCCAACAGAGAGAAAAGAGGAGGCTGGAGACAGTAAGAGACAGATTTCCAACCTTGTTTGGGTACCTGGATCCAGCCACACCTGATCGTGAAATTTTCATTTATGCTAGATAATAAATAACCCCTTCTCTCGTCAGAGCACTTCTTTTGAAGATAGAGCATTTCATGCCCGTGGCTCTTCACCATACGTAGATTAAAGTAAAAATCCCCCAACCACAGAAGGCACTAGGGGGACCTGGGCTCTGTGTCTGCCTTGCTGACTTCATCCTGTGCCCTGCCTGCCCTCAGCCACTCTATTCCAGCCCCACCGGCCTTCTGGCTTCCGCCAGCATCTCAAGCTGATGTGCTAGTTACCTGCTGCTGTATAAACTCAGTGGATCGAAACAGTCAAGATTTGCCATCTCTCACACTTTCTCGGGGCCACGAATCCAACGGTGGCTTAGCTGGGTATGTTGGCTCCGAGTCATCTTCAGGTTGTGGACAAGATGTTGGCTGGAACGTCAGTGTTCTGAGGGCCTGACTTGCTTCCAAGATGGCTCACATGCCTGCCATGTTGGTGCTGGTTGGTGGTAGGAGGCCTCAGTCTCCCCCACAGAGCTGCGTGAGCATCCTGGTGACTCGGGAGCTGGCTTCCCCGGAGTGGGTAGACCCAAGGGAGCCCGGGGGAAGCTACAACCCCTTGATGACCTGGCCTCAAAAGCCACACACCTTCACGTCCACAAGACCTTAGCGGTCACACAGGTCAACCCTATTCCGTGTCAGCTGGGACTCCACGGGGCCACGAATGCCAGGAGGCGAAGATCCTTGGGGGCCAAATTGGAGACTAACTAGCCCAACTCATTGCTTACTGAGGTCCCTTCTCGCTTTCTGTCTTCTGGACCATTCTTCCCTCGAATCTCTGCCTAATTTGGCTTCTCAAAATTCAGGTCTTAGGTCAGATATCCCCTAGAAGAGAGGGCTTTCCCGACCACTCAATTTTTGGAAGCCTCTCCAGTCACTGTGAGCTGTGAGCTCTCTGATTATATTCTTTGCTGCCCCAGAATTACATCATTGTTATCGGTCAACTTGAGTTCTTAGCTGTCCCTCCCCACCTCTGCCCCAGCAAGGCTGGTGTCTTTATCCATTTCCATTTACAAAGCACCTGTGTTGGGGAAGTTTCAGTAGAGGGATACTCTTCTTGACGTGGGAAGATGTTTCTGGATGCTCTGTTTAACTGCCAGGAGTCTGGAATCAAAGCTGTTCTAGCCAATGTTGGTCTTCTAGCGTTTCTTGACTCCTACGCTTCTTGATGTGATACCCAGCTGCGCTAACCTGCATGCCACGGCCTCCCCCGTACGTGGGTATCTGTGGCACCGGGGCTATGTGTCTAAGGTCCTGGAGCTCCACACATGTGCGGGACCCAAGTACTTGAGTGTCTATGGGAAGAACCTCGTAAAATGCCAGGATTCACAAGGAATGGACACATTTCCAGCTGAAGAGTCAAGGTCACAGTGCCGGCTGACTCTCCCATCTCTCTTGATCATGTTTCTCTCACCCCCTGTGGCTAATAAGGGAGGTTTGGTACCGGGAAAGGAGCTGAAATTGTGAAGGAGTTGTAGCACGTTGCCCTGGGGGGAAATTCCTGTGCTCTTCCTAATGGAAGCTAGAGATCTTGCAAGCTGGCTATCCCAACATCGGTCCCACGTTCGGATTCCGTCCACCAGTGTGGGATTTTCTTTCTCTTGTGCATCCTTTATTCCATGGTGATAGCTCCTGAACAGGGGCACGGCGGTACCAGTTTATCACTGTCACGCACACAGTCTCATTGGAGGGTCCCAGCCGCCCTGTACGGTTGGCAGGGTGGGTTATATTTGCCTCCAGGCATATATTAGAAGGGGTTGCTTTCACGTGTCCAATCCCTCACGCATGAGTTGGCTAAAATAGGATTCCACATCACAAACATGTCATTCAATTCTTTGGGTTCTTGATTCACTGTTTTAGGAGCCTGCTGGAGTCCGGTTAACTCTGATTCTAGATGAAGCACGTGTGAAGGGAGGGTCCCACAGAACAGACGGCTCTCACATCCTATGTCACCACCACTTGGCAGTCTGTCCAAGGATCCCCTGATGGTGAAATTCTCTAAGACATAAGCACTTGGAAGAGTGAAGGAGCGTCCCGGCAGCAAGGAGGCAGCTGCTGGGTCTGCGCCAATCCGGGCTGATGCACAAAGATATGACTCACCGGATGTGCTCCCACATATCCGCCCGCGCATGCTCTCACCTCTGCCTGGTGGGATGAAGGGGAGCAGGGCAGGGGTACTCAGAAGGTGGGAGGCCTCTGTCCATGCACAGGCTCTGGCAGTGTATTTCCTGGCTCAGTCTGCAGAGCAAACCCTGGTCCTCACATTCCTCGGTGGTGCATGGTGGTGGGAAGAGCTCTAGCTGCAGGTCCAAAGGATCCGGCGTGGTGAGTCTCCAGAGGGGACCCCAAGGGTCTCTCCCCTCCCTGTAGGCATATGCTACTCCTCACGTGAAACGGTGGACCTTGTTTTCCCTCCCCTTGAATCCACAATGACCATGTGACTCCTCCTACCAGGATAACATGGTAGAAGTGACATTCTGGAACTTCCGAGCCTATGCCTTAAGAGCGTGGGAAGATTCTAGCTCTTAGAACATTTGTTCTGGGGATGCTCTGAGAGTCCAGCTGCCAGGCTATGAGATGCCCAAGGTAGATGGAGAGGCCATGTGGAGGAGAACCGAGACTCAGTGATTGAGAGCCTCAGCCGAGCCCCAGCCAACAGCTTGGGTCAATGTCCAGTCATGTGAATGGGTCCTTTGGGATGTTCCAGCCCAACCGAGCTTTCGGATGTTTGCAGCCCCATTCGAACACTGCATGTATCAAAAGGATCGCCCTGCTGAGACCAGGTGGCCCAGCTTATAGAATCATTAAAGATAACAACATGGTTCCTGCTTTGGGGGTAAGTTGTCACATAGCAATCAGTGGAAAGACCAAAATAAGCTCCCTTGCCAAAGGAAGTCTGATGGGCTGATTCTTTTTCTTTTCTTTTTTAAAAAGATTTTATTTATTTATTTGAGAGAGAGAGAGAGAGAGAGAGCACAAGCAGGGGGAGGAGGCAAAGGGAGAGGGAGAAGCAGGATCCCCGCTGAGCAGGACCCTGAGATCATGACCCGAGCCAAAGGCTCGGTGCTTAACTGACCGAGCCACCCAGGCACCCTGATAGGACGATTCTTCCTCAAAATCTGTCCCATTGCTCTCCATGAGCATCTGGTCCTCAGAGGGCCTTGGGTGTGTGAGATCAGCTGACCAAGGCTCACATGACCAATCAAGCCCTCAGAGGAAGAAAGGCCATCAAATCCTGCTGACATAATAGCTATCAGTTCTTGTTTCATTCTTGATATTTCTAATTTGGGATTACCTTTTAAAGAAGACAAACACCAAACAACACAGGAAACCCCAACTATTAAAGCTTCGCCACTGAAATTCCCCCAAATATTGAAATACATTAGACATGGTTTCATAATGGGGAAAAAAAAAGGCCAGCAATGGGCCCTGTGTCTCAGCTCAAAGCCACGCACAACTGAGCTCCAACAGAAGGGAAAAGGAGCCATCGTGCACGTGCCCAAACCACGTGACCCGGGCTCTGTCTCTGGCCTTTGGGGAGTGTGCGGGGGGGGGGGCAGGCACATTCTCTCCAGTCTCTCCCTACGCTGTCAGAGCCTGGCTCTGCCTGGTGACAGTAGCTTTAAGAGTCTAATATGGAGACAGTGGCGTCTCCTGGTTGGAGAAGCCCTGAGGCTTCCCAGCAGTGGCTTAGCCTCCATGAAGAAACCTCATCTCTGATAACTACTGGCACCGGCAAGGCACTAAAGTGGTAGGATAATTTCTCCCTTACAGTGACAATGTGAGGGTTCTAAGAGATCAAAAGCATTTGGGGGTAAACAGATGTTTTCTAGTGTTTCATTTTAATGCCTCTGCTGGTATTCGGACGACTGTTTTTTGTTTTGGGGGGTTTTTATAGTTATTTTCTTAGTGTGTTTTCCAGAGATAATAGCATGTATCTTAACGTATCATATTAATACTAATATAATTCTGGCAAAATATAGAAGCCTTGTTTCACTGTAGCCTCATTCCCTCCTTCCTGTCATTACCGTAATATATTAGATCTTTATAATATAGTTTATGGCAAGAATATAGCTTATAATAATTATTTGGTACAATCTAAGGTCTTTAAAGACAGTTAAAAGAAGAGAAGAGAAAATAATGTATATTTATAGTCTTTCGCATTCACCGGTGTTTTTATATTTTCTAATGCATTTCATTTCCTCCTGTGGATTTGAGCTACTGACTGGTGACGTTTTCGTCTAGCCTGAAGGACTTCTTTTGATATTTCTCATAAGGAGGGTTTGCTATTAACAAATTCAGTCTTTGTTTATCTGAGTATTTTTTAAAATTTTACCTTCATCTTGAAACATAGTTTTGCCGAATATAGAATCCTTGGTTGAATTGTTTTTCTTTCCACATTTTGATTATGTCGTATCACTACGTTGGGACCTCTGCTGTTTCTGGTTACAGTCAGGTGCCACTTGTATCGTTGGTCCCGGTGTGTAATGAGTCATTTTTCTCTTGTTCCTTTCAAGAGTTTTCTCTTTGTGTTTGGCTTCCTACAGTTTGACTATAACATTTTTAGGTAGGAATCTCCTGGTTTTATCTTCTTTGGGATTCACCGAACTTTCTGGATTCACAGATCAAGGTTTTTCATCACCTTTAGGAAGTTCACAACCATTATTTCTCCAAATGACTTTTCTGCCCCTTTTTTTCTCTCTTGTCCTTCTGGGGCTCCCTTGTGTATGCTGGTATGTTCAACGGTGCTCCACGGGTCTCTGAAACTTTTTTATTTTCTTTATCCCTTTTTTTCCCTATTTCTCAAATTGGATCATTTCAACCAACCTATCTTCAAGTGAACTGACTTTTTCTTCTGCCACCTGATTCTGATATCAAGCTTCTTAAGTGAAATCTTCATTTCTTTTTTAAAATATTTTATGTTATTTGAGAGAGAGAGAGAGAGAGAGCGTGCACACAAGCAGGGGGAATGGCAGCAGAGACAGAGGGAGACGCAAACTCCATGCTGAGCAGGGAGTCCAATGTGGGGCTCAATCCCAGGACCCTGGGATCATGACCTGAGCCAAAGACAGATGCTTAAATGACTGAGCCACCCAGGCACTCTTCATTTCCATTATTGTACTATACAAATCCAGAATGTTTCCAGATTCGTTCTTATTTTATCATTTCTCTCTCTGCTTTGAGATTTCCTAATTGATGAATTTTTGTCATCATACTGATCTCTAATTCCTAAAACGTGGTTTCCTTCCATCTTCTGACCATATATTTTTAAGGATTTTATTTTTAAGTAATCTCTACACCCAACGTGGGGCTTGATTTCACAACCCTGAGATCGGGAGTCGCACGCTCCACGGACCGAGCCAGCCAGGCACTCTGGAACACATTTGTAATAGCTTCTTTGAAATTCTTTGTCTGCCAAGAGACCTCTCAGAGAGTTTCTAGTGACTGCTTTTCTTTTTCCTGAGTTTGGGTCACAGTTTTCTGTTTCTTTGCATGTCTCATAAACTTTTTTGTTCAAAACTGGAAGTTTCAGGATCTGATTCCCTACTCCCCACTCCCTGGGTGGTTGCTGGTGTTTGTTTAGTAGTTTGCCTGGGCCACTAGTTCTGTGAAATTTTTCTCCCCTGTAGTGCACAGCCACTGATGTCTGTGCTCATTTCAAAAATTTTGGTTTTGTGTGTAAGTCTCACTTCCTGCCCTGTTTATAATAGCTTGACGATTAGTCAATGACTGGTCAGAAGTTGTGCTCAACCACCTTAAACCAGTAAGACTTCCACACTCTGACAATGGATCTGTGTGTGGCCTGGGGGACTCATTCCAAGTTTAGCCAGTTTATCAGTCTCCTGTGGCTTTTTACTTTCCACCTCCTGTGTCTCCTGGGTGTGTGTGCAACCTTGCACGTGTCCACAAGCCTCCAGCCCCCCAGAGAGATAGGCAGGAGCTGATCAAGGCCCATGACAGGTGTCTCCTTCCTCAAAGCCCCCTGTTAAATTTCTGGCTAGCTCGCCAGGCTGTTTCTCATCCCAGCTACGATCACCGTCTCAGGCTGTGACATGTTCATTTCTGATCCTTTGCCACTGAGATCACTACTGTATCTGACGGAGGCCGGGGGTGTGGGCTTTTCCTGCTCTTTGATCTACATCGAGTCAGCCCCTTTCTGCAGTGAAGCTGCTCGTTTTCACTAGAATTTCCTCACTGATGGAGAAGAGGTTGGAAGACAGGTGCACTCCAGGCTGAACCAACAGACCCCGCTGTTCTTACTCAGATTTAATAATTTTTCTTCAATAAACTCTTCTCAACCTTTTGCATGCTTTTGGCTGGTTTCCAGGGCCCTCAAGTGGTTGCTGTTGACAATTTTGTGCAATTTTACTGCTGCTTTTGGGGGAGGGGATTTGCCAAGTGGCTGTCTCCTCCATTCCATAAGCCCTACCTTATACTTGCATTTTAAGGTGCTCGGCCCCAAGGCTGCCACTGTACGGGGGGCCTCTGCGGCTGGCACTGTGTGCGGTGGTCTCTTGCCTTTGTGGCCTTTGCTACTGAGCCATGCTTTTCAGTATTGATGCCCTTGTGTGGTCTCCTCCCCTTCAGTCCAGGCTGGGTCTGAGATTTGCTTTAATTTTTTTGGGGGGGGGAGTGCATGTGAGTCGGGGGGCAGAGAGAGGGAGACAGAATCTCAAGCAGGCTCCACACTCAGCACGGAGCCCGACCTGGGGCTCCATCTCACAACCCTGAGAGCATGACCTGAGCTGAAATCAAGAGCCAGATGCTTAACCACCTGAGCCACCCAGGCGCCCCTGGGATTTGCTTTAAATTGTAGACTGCAACAGAAGTGTCACTGTGTGAGTTTCAGGCCTAGGCATTTCGAAGGCCCAGACGCTCCTGCTTTTGTGCTCTTGGGAGCTCTGAACTGCCATGTGAGAAGTTCAACTGCCCTGCTAGATAGAGGAAGAGCCTGCAGGGAGGGAGAAGCCCTAAGACTGTGTGGAGCTGAGGGATATAGCAGGCAGTGAGAAGTGAAGGCCCAGAAATCTGACCCAAATAAATCCACTCCAGCCAGCCCCGGCCATGTGAGCCTTCACAGCTCAGGCACCAGACATGAGAGTGGCGAAGCATCTTGGAAGTTCCAGCCCCAGCGGGCGTTGCGTGGAGCAGAGGTGAGCCATCCTTACTACGCCCACCTGGATTTCTGGTGCCCAGAATAATGAGAAATAATACAAATTACTGTCGTCGTAAGCTACTAGGTCATGGAAAACAGTTTAAGGGATGGATAACCAGAATACCCAGGTAAAAGAACCACGGCTCCCTCTGACACATCTTAACACAACCGGCAAGCTTCGAGAGCCTCCTGGCCTCGACTCACTAGTTCCTCCCGAGTTGTATTGTGCTCTGAGTATGTCCCCTGAAGCACAGACAATGTTCATTGTGCACGATGCCCTGCAGAGAACGTGGCAAAAATAGGCACGTAATAAAAGGCTTCGTGTTGACACTCACGCTTAATACGATTGTGAGTCACACCAGCTATTACAGCCCAGGAAACAGAGCACTTTCCCCTTCTCAGTCACTCTGTCATGCTGGCAGGATCAAGGCAACACTTTTGGTCTACACGCCCTCTTCATGCCAAAGACCCTCATGCTGTAGAGCCCGCTGACATGACAACTTTGTTTCCATCTGTGGGCTTTCTCGATTCTCAGCCTGTCTGGGTCAAGGGCGTTTGGTTTTCTTCAAAGCCAAGGAATCCTGGTTCAGATGCTTACTTACGTGGAAGGAGCTCAGAGTCAACTGAATGAAGAGTCGTATGAGTTTTGAAAATCCTTCCACTTGGTCATCAGTGATGAAAGAGAAGACAATCTCGTGAACACCCAACAGAGGAATGAGGACCAGGGTTGACTTTGCCAACCTGCAAATGACAACCGAAAAACTCATGAGGGTCACGTTGGGAATGGGCCATGTTTCCCGCTCTTCTGTGCGTGACTTTATCGTAGCTCTTATCATCCTGATAAATAGTCCATCTTCCAGTTTGTCTCCTTGGCTACACATCGGATGCCTTAATGGCCAATGTGGTCTTGCTTACAGGTGCACCCTTACACCTGACTCATGGCAGATGCTTGGAAAACATGAAGTGAGTGAATGAATGAATGAGTAAATGAACGAATGGATGGATGAATTCTCCTATGTAGATTATGAAACGCCTCTAGATCTTAATGTTTTGACTGATGGCTTGATTTCCCCATGGACGGCTGTCACCCTGGGACACTACACCCCAACCAGGTTTGACAGATTTCCTATTACGTGGCTGGCAGGTGCCTCTACCTCCTTCTCTATTCAGGACTTCCAATGTCAGTGCTTTACTGAACCTGAGAAGGGAAAGCAAATGACGTGTCCGGGGTCACACAGTCACTGAGTGACAAATCCAGGTCTGGAAGGGAGGCTTGCGACTTCACACTCACACCCTGCAGACTCCACGCAGAGCTTGACCGTCAGCTCCCAGGCCACCCCTGAGCCCCAAGACGGCAAGGGCCGCAGGAAATGAGAAACTGATCCTCCTCGTAGCAAGTGCTGTGTGGAAGCTCGCTGTTGTGTACACTCGACATCGAAAAGACAAACATTCCTTTGTACCACCCACATGCAAAGTGCACAGCTGGGGCCCAAACATTCCATATCGCATACCAGTGGTTCCCAAACATGGTTTACCATTGGAATTCCTTAAGGAACTTAAACAGATGGATAGATGATAGACAGATAGATAAATAGATACATAGATGGAGAGATGGAAAGATAGATGGAGAGATGGATGGATGGATGGATGGATGGAGAGATGATAGATGGATGGATGAATGGATGGATACAGGGAGAGACAGATGAAGAAATGGATAAATGGTTGGGTGGATGGAGGGATAGATGTATGTATGGATGGATGGAGAGATAGAGGATAGATAGCTGGTTAAATGGATAAATGGATGGATGGATAGATGGATGGATGGATGATGGATGGATGGAGAGATGATAGATGGATGGATGGATGGATAGATACAGGGAGAGACAGATGAAGAAATGGATAAATGGTTGGGTGGATGGAGGGATAGATGTATGTATGGATGGATGGAGAGATAGAGGATAGATAGCTGGTTAAATGGATAAATGGATGGATGGATGGATGGGTGGATGGATGATGGATGGATGGATGGATGGATACAGGGAGAGACAGACGAAGAAATGGATAAATGGTTGGGTGGATGGAGGGATAGATGTATGTATGGATGGATGGAGAGATAGAGGATAGATAGCTGGTTAAATGGATGGATGATGGATGGATGGATGGGTAGATGGAGAGATAGATGGATAAATGGGTAAATGGATGGGTGGATGGAGGGACAGATGGATGGATGGATGGATGATAGACAGAAGGATAGATGAATAGATGGATAGATAGATAAAAGATGATAGAAAGATAATAAATAGATATAGGTAGCAAGCTTCCTTGGCCCCAGTGTTAACTTCCTGAGTCAAAACCTCTGGCCACTGGGTCCTGGGAATGTGAATTTTTAAGGAATTCCCCCATGGGATTCTGATAAGCAGCCACATTTGGGAACGACTGCGGTTTTACTATTGAGCTGGTTCTTAATTTAAAACTACCTACATTAGCAAAAGTGACTCATATCCAGGGCACAAACAAAGCTACTGTCTTGTATATACACATTGGGAAAAAAAAAGAGTTTAATCCCTAATGACTTTTCAGCCCGAGTCACTTGTCTTAAAGGGCCAGACTTGGAGAAGTCTCTCCCCGCACCGAACCCCCTCCCCGCACCGAACCCCATGGAATTAAAGAGGTAGGAACGTCAGCGGCTCATGGGCGGTGTCCTCACGGAGGTTTAACCGTGTGCAAGAGAAAGCGTTTCGTATGGATCGTGCATCGGTGAGAGCCATTCAAGTGTAATGTTAACAAGGAAACAAAGAGCCCTCACCTTGCGTTCCTTGCTTGGCCCCTGCGAGTAGCCGAGTTTGCAACCCTTGCTCTGGTTTATGTGGGTTTCAGTGACACGTACGTACTTACACGCAGAGCCACATCTTACCATCGACTTATTCTTGGGGCCATGCTATGACATGATGTGTTTTGAATAAGCTCTTTATTTGGGGAAATTTTTAGATCTGTAGAAACGTAGCAAAGAGAGTACAGAGAGTTTCCTCCGTTTCCCTTAATGTTGAATCTTGGATAACCACGGTACGCTTGTCAAGCCTAAGAAGCCGACGTGGGCACGTGACAAATGACTCTACTCAATTCCACTCACATTTCACCGATTTTCCCACTAATGTCCTTTTCATGCGCCAGAATCCCACACGTAGTATGGGATGATTTTTTGAAGAATGACCCTCTTTTTAAGAAGCTTTGGGCCGTTTTCGAAACGGCCAGCTCCCCGGATGGCTGTGAAGGGATTCCCCACTCCTGATCTCATTCTAACTTCTCCTTAGACACCGCACCATGCGTGTCCCTATTCAGATGGAAAATCCATAAATATCTATGGCCGTTTACTCTTCTGAACTCTATTTATGCTTATTTTCATCTATGGTCATTTGTTTATTTAAATTGTTTGGTTTATTGCAGTCATCCAGCGATGCAACAAATATTTACGGAGCAAGAGCCAGGCGCAGTGGGAGGGAAGGCACTGCGGTCAAAGGCAGCAGAATGCAGGGACAGTGTCTGGGCCTGGGTTCAAATCCCAGCGCCACCAGCTACTCGCCGTGGGGCTCTGGGCAACTTATTTAACCTCTCGTCTGTAGAAATGAGGATTATACTGTTACTAATATGCTACGAGGTGTTGAAACAATAAAAAAATTAATAATAATAACAATACAACGGACAGTGTCGTTTTAAAGATTACATCACAGGTGGTAAGGGCTGAGATAAGGGAATCTGATACTTGATGAATGATCAATAGTATTTAGCCATCACTACTTTTTAAAAAGCCCATCTTTGCTCTCAGGCTGCTTAACACCTCAAGGACTTTGCTCCATTTTACTGCCTTTTGTGACATCTTTTGTTTTTGGTTGCCCACCAGAAAGGCTTTTCGGAAAGGGCTCTGGGGCTCAGCGGGTTAAGAAATGATTCTCCTTTGTAAATTTTCAGCAAGAGCTCGGCCCCACACACCACATGGAACGTTAAGACCGGTCCTCCAGGGGGACAGCCACCTCTTCTCTGATGGAACAGAAGCCCAGGGACAAGCCTAGGGCTACAGAAGGTTCTCCAGCCCCTAGCAACTTGCCTTTTTGGCAAGACCTAGATATATTTAAGTTAAACTTTCCTAAAATATACTCCTGGAAGGGGGCCAAATCTTGAGAGCTACATTCTGAACGTTCTCAAAATCTGGGCGAGGTGCAGGCAGGCCTATTTCTACCAGAGTTTGGACAAAATGCACCGGCCCCCGTCGCCCCTTCCTCCTCACTCTGGCAGGGGGTGACAAAGGAAAACAGACCTGGAGGGGGACAGGGAGGTGGAAGAGGGCCGTGGGAGCTGGGGGGTGGGGGTGACCCACAGGGGTGACGGAACATAGAAATGAGGACGTTAGCACTGCTCGCAGAGAAAAAATGGGCCAATGCACCCATCGACGCTGTAGGATTCGCCAGCCCAGGCAATAAAATAAGGTGGCCTGGTGTGTCCTGAGAGACAGGGCCCTCCTTTTTTGCTCCTTAATGAGCATAAGCTAATCAATTGTACTGTATTCTGCACAGAGAAAGGGTAAGTAAACAGAAAGCAGATGGCCCACCAAAATGGTGGGGAAAATCACAAAGAAGCAGCCCTCTTCGTGGGGACCCTGGGGGATGAAGCCTGCTTTTACCAGGCAGGTGGCACCGCAGGCCAGTGGTGGTTTTTCACGGCCAGTGATTCTTTGAACCGACCGCTCTGCATTGAGGACGTGATCACCAGCAACATTCTGGAAACTGCTTTGAGTTTCTGGATTATTTGTTGTCAAGTGTGCTAGGAGTGCAGGCACCAGAAGGAAACCTCGCCCCACCCCCGCCTTTCCCAGCCTCTAAGAATGGACAATTGTATAGTCTGGTTTATACATCAGTCTCTTGTGAGTTCAGCTGGCATTAGTCAGCCCTCCAAAGTCTCAGCCACTCGGGAACACTGATAGGTCCCCAGCTCAGCCCCCAGGTGGTGGCAAACTCGCTGAGGTAAGGTGTCTTACCCTGGGAGGCCTCAAGGTGGGCCATGCACCCAGGTTCCTCTTTTCAAGCTTTATCCTAGAACAAGGGTGGGGGAAGGGAAAAAAACTTTCCAGACAGGTTGTATATATCAGAAAGTTATTCCTTCTCCCCCCAAAACAGCTGTCCTGAATCACTGCTTAGCCACGAGGGTCTCCCCAGTATCTTGATTTATGCTTCCCTAGATGACTGGCTCCTAGTCGGGTATGCACAGTTCGGGGCTATGCAAAACAATCCATTTAGCGTTAGAAGAAAACATAATAAGGAAAGATAATCGAAGCCCTATGTGTTAATTTTTAATCTATCCCTTATAATCTTCTATTCTTTGTTGTATTTTGTACTATAGCTCTGTCAGTTCAACAGACCACGTGTCTATATGGTAAGGGGCGTGCTCAGAATTTCTTTATGGAGGGGCGCCTGGGTGGCGTAGTCGTTAAGTGTCTGCCTTCGGCTCAGGGCGTGATCCCGGCGTTCGGGGATCGAGCCCCACATCAGGCTCCTCCACTATGAGCCTGCTTCTTCCTCTCCCACTCCCCCTGCTTGTGTTCCCTCTCTCGCTGGCTGTCTCTATCTCTGTCGAATAAATAAATAAAATCTTTTAAAAAAAAAAAGAATTTCTTTATGGAAAAAGATGCATGATCAGAAAAGTTTGGAAACCACAATCTTGGATAACTCCAAAGGAGATCTTGCAAAAGGGGATACTGACGCTGCTTAGACACACAGCTGCCATGGCCCAACCAGAAAATTCCATGCGTTAATTCACGAAAGCATCTGACCCAGTGGTCCTGCCCTCTGACCGTGTATCAGAATCTCTTGGGGGGAAATCTGGAAGCCCATGTGGTGGGGCTCATTTCCATACCTACTGAGTCTGAATACCAGGGGAGGGTCTCAGGAGTCCGGGCTTTGGGCCGGCTGTCACGTGACGCTTACAAGCCGCCAGAATGGGACGCTCTATAGGGGGCGCTGTGGGTCTGGAGCATGAGGAAAGCCCCGGTGAGACATGGTGGGCTTTGGGAGCAGAAAACAGCAGGGTGCAGGCCCTCAGTCTGCATGGAAAGTGGTGTGTTAGGATTTGTCTGCTCCCTGTTTCTGTCTCCTGGGAGTGCCGTCCTCTGTGAGGTTTCCCAGATGCCCCAGTGTCCCCTGAACGGACCCACGATGGGAGCAGCATTGACCATGGTTTTGGACCTCCACTCTCAGAGAGTAGTTAGAGCCTGAGCCTTGGGAGAAGGGCCAGAGAAGCTTTGAGCCACTTAGACTCTCCACCAGAGGCACCAAGAAAGTCGGCGTGGTTCTGTGCTGTCCAAGCCAGCCCAAGTGCCTTGGGGATACGGGTGTTTGCAAAATATTTGGGCCAATTATAGCATATATTTGCCAGTGCTGAACCATGCGTGTTTATCCTTTGGGACCTCCTGGAAGAAGGGTTTGGGGTAGATGGGATTTGGGGTCTGGATCCTGGGCAAAGACCACATGCCACATTCGATTAGACTGAGAACCCACATCTACGAACTTCTTTGGTCTTCCTAACAAGCAAGAGATGGGTCTCCTGTGCCACTCCCATTTTACACACCCAGAAATCAGGCCTAAGAGGCCAAGTGACTGGCCCAAGGTCACTCAGAGGATCTGGGGCCGTGGCCAGCATCAGCCCTCCGGACATGCACCCACACCAAAAATACTAGTTTTGGGGAGTTGGGCTGTGTGCTCCTTGCAGACAGGGTCCACATAGTATCTTCCTTTTGTTCCAAGCACAGTGCCAGGCGCATGGTAGTTGTTCATGAAATGTTTGTTAGATAAAGGGAAAAACTACCTTTCCAGGACACCTGAGTCAGGCCCGGTTTTAGTGTCAGTGAGAGAGAAACAGAGCTCCACCCACCCTCCCTCACATCTCTGCCTTTGGCCTGCGATGTGGACTAAAATCCTTAGGTTCAGAACCACTCCTCTGGCTCAACCAAGTGGCTCAACCATCCATTTTTAGGGGCATTTTAAGTTTCCTGCTCTGGGGCGATTTAAGTTTCCTGACTGCCCCCTTCATTTCCATGGGGCCAGAAGGTCCTCACCAGTGACAAAAGCCCCACATGACCCCAGGACAACTTTTTCAGAGATTTCCTTCTCAGTACTCCTGTCTTAGGAGACAGACATACTGATGCAGCTCATTAACCAGAAGAGCCCGAAGGGGTCAAAAACAATCTTGGCCCGTGGGATGCCGACCGCAGACCACTCACCTGAACTTATAATCTCTGAAGCACATTTGATGGGCTTTGAGCTTAGAAATGAGAAGCTTGACAATTTTCAGGAAGATGAAGAAATTGACCTTGGAAAAAAACAGATGTGGGTAAGTAAGTGATGGACGCCACACGGTTACGAATAGCAAGGTCACCCTGCGGCTGGTCATTGGGTCCTTGTCCATGTGACCCAGGGGAAATGTGTCAGTTGGCCATTCAGGTAGTCCAAGGTCATGGTCGTCCCCCGTCTTCCCGAGGCCATCTCAGTACATCCACACGCTGTTTTATTTAATCCTACACTAATGCTCTGAAGAAGCTACACTATTTTTATGTCATGGCATAACGAGAAAATAGGGGCACAGAAGAGCAAGTACAATTTCCAAGGGTGCGCAGCCAGTAAGTGACTGAGCGGGTATTAAATACAGCTTTACCTGAAAATGACCTGTTCTGCACTTAAACAGTCTCCCTTCTGTCTCTTCTGAACTCCAGCCCTGTTGGTGTCTAACTTGAGTCCTGTAGCTGCCATGGAATTTATTGGAAAATGCATGTTGTCTTCTCCCTGGACTGTATCCCACACCTGTCATGGGCTGGGACAGTTCCACCCTTCGTGCTCAGCCTTGATGGAAACATTTAAATATGTCTGCAAATTCTTCAACACTGTTCCCTTCGAAAAGCAGAGTCTAACTTCTCCCTTCCCTCTGGGATGTGCGCTAGGCTTAGCTATGTGCATCTAATGAAAAGAATATGGCAGCCATGAGGCTATGTGACTTCTGAAGTTAGGTCCCCAAACGATGGCATCCACCTGGTTCTCTGTCTCTCTCTCTTCAGGGAAAGCTAGCAGCCATATTGTGAGGACACTCAAGCAGCCTGTGGAGAGACCCACCGGGGGGAACTGAGTCCTCCTACCAACAAACAACACCACTTGCCAGCCGGGTGTATGAGCCACCTGGGAAGCTGACTGTCCAGCCCCAGTCAAGCTATCGGATGGCCGCAGCCCTGACCGACTCCTTGATAGCAACCACACGAGACGTCATGAGGCTCTTGGAGAGGTAGAAGGGTGAGTGGTGGAGTGTGGCTAGGGCTTGGAGAATGAGAACAAGATCTGTGAAGAGTAAGACTGGAGTGGATTGGGAGTGGGGTGCCGAACAGCAGCTCCTGCAGAGCCTTTCATGGTCACGTGGAGGAGTTTGGGTCTCCTTCCGAAAGCAATGGAGAGCCAGTGACGAATCTTAGGCAGGTGAGTTACCCGATCAGATCTGCATTTCAGAAAGATCATTTTAATGGCCATGGGGGCTATGGATTGGAAGAGTAGGGGAGACTGGCTGGGAGCAGTTCACAGTTCCCAGGGAAGAATGATGGAGAGGTGATGTGAAGCCACAGTGGTGATACAGCAGCGATGGGGAGTACGAGATGGACTGGAAATTTCTAAGGAGTTGGAGTCAACTGGCCTTTGTTAGTGGCTGGATGTGAGGTCAAAGATGACCCGGAGTTTCTCAGCAGATCTCAAATGTGCGGTAGTGTCATTCACTGACAGTAGATGGGAGGAGGAAGAGCAGTGCAGAGGGAAGAGGGAGAAGTCTAGTTATTTTGGATGCAAGAGATGTCCCAAGGCAGTGAGATATTTATGTCTGGATCTCGGTGGAGAGGTCCCAGCTGGAACATGAAGCCAGCGCTGGAAGAGGTGAGATTGCCCAGAAAGGCTAGGTAGACTGGGAGAAAAAAAAAGGGTTAGGAACTCAGCTGGTAATGAAGAGAAAGGTGGCGGAAGTGGAGGCAACAAAAGAGACTGAGAAAGAGTAGCCAGGGCAGTAGGAGCAAACGAAGTGGTGACCTGGGAGCTCATGGCTGTTGGAATGTAAGGAGGTAAACGCTACATGCAATTTAAGCAAACTAACACTGCATTTAGCAACGAGGAGCTGAGAAAAGGAGCAGTTCACAGGTGGGAAGCTTTGCTTTGTGAGCTGAACATGAAGAGGGAGACAGCCAGTGTAGACCACATTGAAGAGGCTTGGCGGTGCAGGGAAGCAGAATGATAGAACAGAAATTGACAAGGGATGCAGAATGGGGATAATGTCTCCCCTCTTTTATGTGCACAGGTGGAAGACGTTTGGGGTTACAGTTGTTTTTAAAATGGAAAAGACTTAAGAATGCCCCTATGCAATGAGGAAAGAGCCAGTAGAGACGGTGATTGGGGGACAATTAATGGAGTAAAGTGTCTACAAATACTGAGCCGACCCAGTACTAATGCCCCCCGCCTGGAAACACAACCCTAGAACCACATACTGAAACACAAGCGGCAGAATCCAACATGTACCTCCTGTGACTTGCCTTCTTGGCCCCAGGGGAATCAGTGCTCAAAACGAACAGTCTGCAGTTTCAGGCAAGACTCTATTTATCCAATCCACCAGCCAACAGGAATGATGGAGCTTCCCAGCCAAAGAATATTTAGTAACAGAACACTTAAATACAAACTAAACGCAACCAAGTCATTTATTTCTTTAATGGGATATCTGCTTTTCATCACGAAGAGAAAACGTCGTGTCCTTGGCTTAGTGATTTGTTGAACTTGGGCATTTTTCTCACAAAGTAAGTTTAAGCAGGGAAAGGAACATAGTTCAGCAAATTGATTTCAATCGGGACTGCATCCTAGGAAATGAAGGGTTGTGATGAGGGGCGGGGGGAGGGGGGGTTTGCTGTTCTTTGTGTCTTCCAGGGACTAGACATGAGAAAATGGGCATCAACCAATGGGCCATATGGAGGAAGCCCTTCAGTGCCGCGGAAGGAAACACCAGCCCGGACGAGCCTGTGTTCCTCTAGGTGTCCAACAAGATAAGAGTCAGCAAGCACATTCAAGAACCCAGCCAACTCCTCTTAGATTCTGTGATCAGAATGGGGGTGCTTGGGACCCCAAATATGTAAGGCTCCCTTTCAGGTCCTAGAAGGTACAGAGTGCATTAGCACATAGAACATTCTCTCTTGGTGATGCTGCTTTGGCATCCCAGCTCCTGCGCTGAGAGCTGGGTCTACGGGCTGGCAGAGGTATTTGCTAACATGGGAGGGGGCTCAGAAGTCGGCTTCATCTATCCCTACCCCCTGCCAACCCTCGTCCCCTCCTCATCTGGCCTGCTGTGTGGCTAAAATGCCTACCATTAGAGCTCCTTTGGGTTAAAATACTTCATCTTCAGAATCCTGCTGAAGTGCACCCATCACATAGCAGGTAAGGAACACCTAGGAATGGGGGGCCTTTCTCCATCTATTATTCATTCATTTTCTCATTTGTATAACAATGAATGATTTAGTCACTACTTATGATCTGACCTACTTTCACCATGGGAAGCAGAAGATGGGCTGCGGCAAAGGTGAGTTTTAATGGGTTGGGAAAACACAGGGTATGGAGAGATTCCACTGTAGCTCTTAGAGGAGGGCAATGTGGAAATGAGTTGTTTTGGGGACACAGAAAGCCCCTTGGGCTCCTGGTGAGACAGAAGTCCTATAAAGGGACAAGACCAGTAAGGACTAATTTTACTGATTTCTCAACTTGCCCAAGTCCTGAGGTTATCAGAGAAGATTCAATAGGAACACATGAAACCATTAAGTCAACACATGGTTCCTTCAACTCATTGGCTCAAAAAAGCTGTTCAACTGTGTGTTCGATTAGGTTGATCTGTTAACACCAGGAATTACGGTGTGGATAGAACAATCTTGCAGTGCATGTACTTTGTAAGGCTGTCCGTGAAGGGCTGGACTAATCAAAGCCTTATGGATATTCTACTGGGAGCAGAGACTAGGATACAAGACTATTATATTATTCCAGGATGGTTCTATGCTCAATGTACACTCAAAGGTAACGGGTTAATTTAAGTAGTGGAGTCTTGCACCCTGAAGAAGATGGGAATTCTCCAATGTCTATGTCCCATGAAAGACGTCTGGACTCTGGGCTGTCACATGACGGTGATTTCTGAAACCCAGAGAATCAGGAAGGCAGCAGCTCAAGTCAGCCGGGCTGTCTGGAAACCCAACATGGCGCTCATTTACATCAGCCCGTGCTGAGCCACAGATGCAGACCCAGCCTGGGCGGTGGGAGAAGCCCAGCTATGGTAACAAGGATGCTCACTGGGGAGCCTGGGTCCGGGGACAGGAGACTCTCCTTAGTCCCATAGCTCGGTTCACGATGCACATTTGGCTTTTCCCAGAAGCCTCTGGCACCATGCTCCAGAAAATAGGAACCAGCCTCAAATCTGGACAAGATGAAAGAAGTGCTCTGAAATGCCAAATGCTATGAGCGACTTCTTGGTTATTATGCTATTTTTAGCAGCTGGCAAATACGTGGGGTTAGGAAACCCCTTTTTTTGCCCCTAACACAATAAAGGTTTGGTTTTTTGCTTATGCAATACTCTTATCACATTGAGGGGGAGCTCTGCTCCATGCTCCATGCCATTCAGGGACCCAGGCTCCACATCCAGTGTGTGTTTCCAGGAATCCTATTTTGGGTTTGGGGTTCTATCCACTCAGGTTAGTGGAAAACTGTAACATGTGGTCTTTTAATCAAACGTGGAGGCAATTGTTGGCTCAGTCATGGTCTGATGAATCTCAGAACCATCACTATTAGACTTTGAACTGCCTGAGGGCAGAAACGATGGGACATTCATCTCTTTTTTCCCCCTGAAAGAAATTAGCACCAAGCCAAGCACACAGCAGGTGCTCCATAAATGTTAAATGCAGGTGCAAGAGAGCGAATGCCTGTGATTCGAGTGCTAAGGAAGCCCACCATGACAGTTCTGTTTGCATCACTCTAGGGCAGAGTCCAGGCTCTTCTGGTTTTATCCCTTAACCTTCTGAGCTGTTCTGTGCAGTCACGGTCTAGCCCAGGGTCCCTCAACCTCAGCGTGGTTGGCATTGGGTGGGACAATTCTTTGCCGTGGGGGCTGTTCTGTGGACTGTAGGGTGTGGAACGGCAGCCCTGGGCTCTATGCTTAGCTGCCAGTAGGACCCCCACCCCAGTTGTGACAATTAAAAATGTCTCCAGACGTGCCTGAATGTCCCCAAGGGGGGCAGAATCACCCTCACTTGAGAACCACTGGTCCAACCCAACTGTGATTTTACAGAAGAAACAGAAGCCCAGAGAGGTCAACCACTTGGCTCAAGGGCATACCACAGGTCGGCCACGAAGCCCACGCTCTGTGTAGGGTACGTGAAACCCACTACCCTGGGCGTGAAGAGAATGGGATCCTAGAGCTTGTGCGGCGCTGGGGGTGGGGTGGGTGGCAGGAAGACATCAGGTTCGGCAACCCGTTCCTCAGGACAGAGTCTCTTCTCTAGGAAACTGATAGAGATGAACAACCCAAAGCCTTTCTCTGTGGTCCGCGTCAAGGTTTTACCAGTTTAGATTCTGATGTCCTTCCTGTGACCAAAAGGAACTTTCCTCATTTCTCTTCAAACCCATTCCTCTTGTCCAAGCCCCGGTACTCAGACAACCATAGCTCAGCAAGGTCCTCTGGAAGACCTTCACAGACCCGAAGACGATTATGAAAGTGTCCCTTCCAGGCGTGACTGTTGACTTCCCTGAATTTGAGAGGTGGCTTAGTAAAGAGCTTAGTCTCCAAGGAAGAAGAGAGTCCACCAGACGTGGGGCCATCAGATGGGATTGCAGAAGGGAAGGGCAGTGTTTGCAAAAGGCATGGGAGGAGTGAAGCACCAGGATGGATGCGGGGAACGGTGAGTTTCCACGTAGAAATTGAGCGCGGGGTGCTTACGGCCGGGTGGGTAGACAGGGAATGGCAACACTTACCCACTCAGCACAGTAAGGAGTTTGGAAGCACGCCCGAGAGCAAGAGTGCGCCATGAAAAATCACACAGAGAAGACAGACGTCATCAAACTGAGCTCTCGGAAGTCCGCTCCGGCCACGAGACAGAGGCTGGATTGCCAGGGGCAAGAGGGAAGGAGGGAGAGCACGCAGCTGTGCACAGGAAATCCCAAAAGGCTGAAGAACGGCAGAGACCGTGGGGAGGGGTGAGCGGGAGGAGCAGAAGGTGTGGACGGGAGAGAGAGGAGCCAGTGCGAGCCAAGGTGACCCTGACCGTTCCGGTGTAGCTGGTAACAGCTTGGGGTGGTAGAAGCAAGGGCACCTAAAGGTCGTTTTACCCAAGATGAGAGGGTACAGCATGTTGTCTTGTCCTGGCGAGAGAGGGTGGGGCTACGGGAACTCAGAAGCAGCGGGAGGGACCAGCACGCAGGTCAGCCGGCCACGGACAGCCAAGCGGCAAGGCCCAGAGCAGTGGCCCCAGCCGCGGCTGTGCGTTCGAATTCCTCGGAAGGCAGCTGCGCTCCCCGCTGTACCACCAACGCTGCACCATTCCAATCACTTGGGAGCTTTTAAAACTACAACTGTCCGGGCCCCACCTCGAGAATTTCTGCTGTAATCCTCTCGGGTATGAGCCTTGTTTCTAATGCACACCCAGGCTTGAGAACCACCGGTGTGAGGGCAAAGAAGTCCAGACTCCCATGGGAGCCCCAAACCCCGGGGATCTTGTTGCCGTGCGAATTCTGATTCGGGAGGTCTGGGGCGGGGCCTGAGAACCTGAATTTACAACAAGAGCTCAGGGGACCACCCTTTGAGCTGTGAGGATGCTCTCCAGTCCGGGCTGCACATTGGAATCCCCAGGTCACACCTGAGATCAATGGAACACAGGTCTCTGGGTGTGAGGCCCAAGCAAAACAAGTTTTGGAAGACAGCCCGGTGCTTCTAAGAGCAGCCAAGACGGAGAACCATCGATATGGCTTCTAGAAGGCAGCAGGGTAAACACTAGGGTTCCAGCTGCACCGAGCGTGACCTCCATCCCACGGAGGGCCTGCTGGTCTCCATCCTGCCTTCTTCTGCCTGGTTAGCGAGAACCTTCCAGTGCTGGGGAGTGTGGGTCACAGGTGTTCACTGAATAAGTTCATGCAGGGCTGCCATCTGCTTGGGCCGGCTGCCAGGAGGACTAGAACATGGGGCTGACAGTGGCCGCAGACAGGTTTTGGACAGATACGTGTAATGAAGGATTGCTGGGGCCGTAGCAGAAGTGTGTACGGGATCTGGGAAGGACACGAAGGAAGGTGTGATGATTCTATTTCCTGCGGGGACTGTCTGGGGCAGCCAGGGGGATCAGATGGCAGAGGGAGGGGGCGCCCAGCGCAGGAGGGTCCAAGATGAGGTACTAATGTGTGGCAGGCCTGCATCACGCATGTGGGCAGGAGGTGATAAAGATCTGGGGGGCAGCAGCACAGGGCTGTGCTTACAAGTCCTGGTGCCCCCAGTCAGACCCTTTGGGCTGAGATCCAGCGCCCCCACTTCCTGGGACTTGAGGCAAGTCTCTTCCCATATTCTCGGTGTCCTCGTAAGTCAAAGAGACATAATAATAGCCCCTGCCCGTGAATGGGTTCACGTGTACCGGGTGCTTAGATGGCATGGCATAGAGGAGGCTCTCAATACAGGTCACGGGTGGTGTGCGGGGTACCTGTCAGGAGGGGTGCTGGGGCCACAATGGGCAGTGTGGCTGGAGAGGACGGGAACCTGGAGAAGTGACGTGGGGGAGGGGCAGGGCTGAGCTCACAACTCCGCTCTCGCTCGGGATGCGTGTGGCCAGACTCCACTGTGTGCAGAGTGACCGGAGGGGACGCAGCCAGCAGCGCGCATGCTCAGCCTAGACGTGACACCGGCCTTGGACTCATCAAGAGCACCCCCACACTCCCGATGTCCCCCTCAATTTCGATGGCTGCTTTCCCCTCCCCATCCCGGCCTCTTTGGTAGACTGCGTCCCACAGTATCCTCCAAAAGAGCTTCATGACTCCGGGTCAAGCAGTCCCTCCCCAGCTGTCAAATTCTGGGGCCACTAGGAATAAGGGCCCTTCCTCCTCAGGGTCTCCGAGGAGCATTATCTCTTGACTAATCCCCACCCCAGCTTTGGGTAACATTGACTACGCTTTTCTCTTCTAAAGCAGCTTCCTTTCACCCCCCTCCCTCCTGCTAATGGTGTCAGAATCCGAGCCCATAGCTTTGCCATCCCTGGGCTTGTTGGTAACTGAGGGCGGCTGCGTCCCTAAGGGCCACCAATACGGGGTCACTGAGCTGGTTACAGGTTTCTAGGCATAGTCTGAGGACCCAGGGAGAGGGAGGCGTGTAGTTCAATCCTGCATTTGAGTCCTGACCCACAACGAGGAGACGCCCCTAACTTGTTCCTTCTCGCTCAGCACGTCCTACTCACAACTCAGCCACTCCTGCTCAAGGGAACCGGCCCCGGCTCCCGCCGAGCCACAGAGTTTGGGAAAGGTGCCCGGGGAAGGGGAGCGGGGTCCCCCACAGCTGCCGAGCTCAGAGAGGAAGAAGCGGGAGCGGGAGAGTCCTTACCATTACGCAAAGCAGCATGGGCCCGCGGATGATCCACCAGATTTTCTTATTCCTGTTGATCCCCCAGCACCTACAGCAGAGTGGGGCGAAGACGTAAGACAGAGACAAGGCTGAACGAATGGGCTCGTGCCCGCTGGAGGAAGGGTGCTCGCACTCAAGACGTGCCCCCCACCCCCAGCCCCTGTGAACGATGACACAATAACCAATTTGTCCCCATAGCTTTACACAGTGAGGGCCGCTGCTAACCAAGGCAGTGACTTCTCGTGTTAATTGCAGCTAATTTTGTGCTGATTTGCGTGTGTAACTAAGCTAACAAACTCATTACTACAAGGAAGATCTGTGATTATTTTATCTACATTTCTAAGTATATTGTAGATGGCCAAAATGGAAGGGAGTGGATGTTCTCTTGGGGAAAATGGCATAAACCCTTGTATTTGGGCATATCTGGGAAGTGCGAGAGCAGGTGAATTTCCTACCCCGTGTTCTCCAGCTGCGCACGGGCGATACTCCAGGGTGCAACAAACAGCAGCGGGAAGGCTGGGGGAAGAAACGGGGAGACGCAGTTAGGAGCCGAGGGGCGAAACCTGCCTGCCTCCCACCCCAGCCTGATGGGCCGAAAGCATCTGGCAAAAATGTATAAAAGCCCACATATCACCGAATTGCAGGCTGAGAGCTGGAGAGACCTAGGGTGGGACAGAGCCCATCTGTTGTTTTACTGTCAGACAAACCGGGACGCAGAGAGGAGAAAACGTTTGTCATGTGTTGCAAAGCAGCTCAGAGTAAATCCAAGACATTAACCCAAATCTCCCAAAATGTAGGCCAACCGTATTTCTTCTGAATCCTGTAGCCTCACGTTCTCCAAGAGTCTGTGGCAACAGGGGTTCCAGACCCCATCTTGAAGACTCAGTTGGCGTTATAGACTGAATGTGTTCCCCCACCCTCCATCCCATGTTGAAGCCCTAGCCCCCAGTGTGGTGATAATGGGGGCAGGATCTTTGAAAGTAACTAGGTTTGGAAGGGGAGGTGGTGGTCATCATGGTGGGACTAGTGCCCCTATAGGAAGAGACCAGAAGAGACTAGAGAGCCTGCTTTCTCTCTCTCTCTCTCTCTCTCTCTCTCTCTCTCTCTCTCTCTCCCACATGAGCCTACAGTCAGAAGGCAGCTATCTGCAAGCCAGGAAGACCCCTCCCTAGAACTCGACCATGCTGGCTCTCTGATCTCAAACTTCCCAGCCTCCATAACTTCGAGAAGTAAATGTCTGTTGGGTGAGCCATGCTGTCTATGGCATTTTGTGATGGCAACCTGAGCAGATCACTGCTGGGGACAGGGTAGGAGGGAGGGCCTCTGATTCTATCAAAAACCCCGTCGGCTTTTGAACGTTGGCATTGGGTCTACAGTGTTTGTGAGTTTCTGCACGTGCGCACACACAGCCCTTTCTTCAGCATCTTGCTGCTGGAGAGTTCTCTGTCCCAGACGCTCCCTCCGATTGGGAAACCAAAGGCTCCATCAGGCTCCTATGTTCTGATGGGCCCCTAGGAGAAGAGGTCACTCACCCCAACCCACCAGCATGTATCTGGGCCACAGCCGCCTCTCAGAGAGCACTGTGGGCTCCAGCAGCGTGTGGAGGTAAAGGCCTTCGACCAGCAGCCATGAGTAATTGGCACCCACGAAGTAGTGAAGCAGGACCTGGGCGGAGCGGCAGGAGGCAGATATCTGCGGAGGACAGAGCACCCGAGGGTGAGGCCAGGCATTCTCATGTGGACCCAAGAGGGTGGAGAAGGGCCTCCCCATGCACAGCCCTCCCTCTTCCCCACCTTGACCCTGTGAATCCACTGACCATCTCGGAGAGGCTGGCAACACTAACAAAATGGGAGGGAGGGCTTCCTGTAGCTTCCAAAGCCCAGCCTCTCCCTTGACATTTTGTACATTGGTAGACGGACAAAAACAGAGAGACCTCGTTAGCAGAAAGTTCCCTAAAGGAAGCACTAGAAGGTATGCTCTTTTTTTTTTTTTTTTTTTTTTTTAAGATTTTATTTATTTATTTGACAGAGATAGAGACAGCCAGCGAGAGAGGGAACACAAGCAGGGGGAGTGGGAGAGGAAGAAGCAGGCTCCTAGCGGAGGAGCCTGATGTGGGGCTCAATCCCAGAACACCGGGATCACGCCCTGAGCCAAAGGCAGACGCCCAACCGCTGCGCCACCCAGGCGCCCCTAGAAGGTATGCTCTTTGATCTTAATTCAACTCAGCAAGAAACCAAGGACTAAAAAAAAAAAATCTTCATATGATTGGAAAGGAGGAAATATGTTTCTAGATAACCCGTGAATCAAAAAGGAAATAATGGTAAAAATTAGAACTTATTTCTGAACCGAATGAAAGGAAAATCCTGAATACCAAAATGTGTGGTATGCGGCTAATACCACATCGAGAGTACAACCTGTAACCTTAAATGACTTCGGTTAAAAAAGAAAAAGGTGGAAAATCAACTATCCTGACTACCATGTCAGAAAAAGCAAACTTAACCTCAAGAAAGGACATGGCAGGAAAGCATAAAGATAAAAGCAGAGATTAACGAAAGAGACAACATAAAATAAGGAGAATCAACAATGTCAAAATTTCTTTCTACGGGAAGTCTAGTAAAGCCATAAAACATCTGGCCAGGATGGTCAAAAGGGGAGAAAAGAGAGTGAAAGTATCATGGGATCCAAAAAAGCAATACCTTCATAGCTCCAACAGACCTCAAAAAGATTTTAAGAAACTATGAACAATATTATGGCAAGAAATCTGAGAAGTTAGACGAGGCGCACAAATTCCTAGAAAAACACAAGCTACTAAAGCTGACGCAAGAAGAAATAGAGAATCTGAATAGGAGTCGAAACTAGTCCATAATTAAACGCCTTCCAAGAAAGAAAAATCTGAGCCCAAATGGCTTCACTGGAGTGATCTCTCAAACGTTTAAGAAAGAAAAATACCCATCTTAAATAAATCCTTCCAGAGAATAGAGAAAGAGGTGACAAGTCTGATTTGTTTAAAGAGGTCAGCATAAATTTTATCTTCTTTATCGCAAGAGAAGAAACTTACTCACAGGTGCAGATGAGGGAGTGCTAAACAAAACACAGGATCAGCTAACGAATCCAGCAATACAGGAAAAAGAGTAATATATCATATAGAACCGAGTTGGGTTTATTCCAGAGGGTGAATTCAACAGGTTACTACAATCATTATTAACAAGACAAAGGAAAAAACATCCCAACAGAAGCAGATTTCAATGTGCAAAAGCTTTGCTGCTTTAAAAAAATAGTAATAATAATAATTAATAATAATAATGGTAATAAAGGCTGATCAGGTTTGGTTGTTTTGCTCACAGATGAAGAAATTTCCCATCCAAGAACACACAGCACCCTGCGGCAGACTCTTCCATGAGGATTTCCTTGACCTGCCCCCGTCTCGGGAGGTTTGGGGGTTTTTTTGGTTTGGTTTTGGGGGTTTGTTTTTAAGTCAGATGATGTCTCTCTAGCCAGAAGGACTTGGACACCCCTTTATCTCCCTCTTCCCGTTCCCAGCTCCGCCTTCCTGTCCCACGATTCCCAGGACTGCTCACCGGGTGGGAGGCTATGATAGGGAGGGACATACCTCTGACACGTAGGACATCCACTCTTTGTCACTCTTGGGCCTCCTGGAGTAAGAGTTGTAGAAGATGGCATCCTTCACCAGCACCGCCAGGGCTCTCAGGATGAAAGAAGCAAACAGGTTCATGTGGATGTAGTTGCGTGTGCAGTGGAGTTTTCTGTGCAGGGAGAAAAGCAGGTGTCTTCCCTCAGGAAAGAGTGGTTCAGACCAACAGGTGTGTGCCTGAAACACCTGGGCACCTATCACTAGAGGGCAGATGTCCACAGCGTAGACTCCAGAGCGGCACGGCTGGGTTATGTGCTTTTCTCTGTGCCTCATTTCCCTCATCTGGAAAATGGGGATAACATTTACACATTGAGTAAAAATTGAGCGATTGAGGCCGAAGGGTTAAATCAGCTGTCCAAAGTCCTAGACAAGTAAGTGGTGGGGCTGAGATTCAGACCCAGAAACTCTGAGGCCAAGGCACCACTCTCTAAGGCTCTACTACCTGCGAGGACGAGAGTGCTTACCTCAAGGATTGTAGGAGCACCAGTGCGTTAATGGGTGCAAAGTACTCACACAGTGCCTACCATCGTAAGTATCCAGAAAATGTCAGCCCTCGTTACCTCCTCCTCACCCACCTGAAGCCTCCTGCAGGCTTTTTTTTTTTTTTTTTTTGGTACTGGCTGGTGTAAAACTGTGTCCTCAGTCTCTCTAGCCAAAAGGACCCTTTTCCATCACTGTGTCCTCACAGCCCTGCCTGTGTTTCCAATGCAGCACAAATCTGCCTGGTTTTAGAGCTAGTATTACTTTTTCTAAACAGTATTTGAGGCAGGTCTTGTGTTTTATTAGTTATGCATCTTTCTCCCTAATTAGATTGGGTGCCACTCAAAGGCAAGGACTAGATCTTGCTCTGCCAGCACATGAGGCAAAATGGACATCTGGTCAACCCCCAGGCTGAGCTAAAGTAATTTTCCCCAGGGCTGGGCAGCTACTTTCTCTGCGCTTGCTTCTGGGACTTTGAGAAGGTGAGTTGAGGAGGTCATGGATGGCAGAGGGTACAGGCTATGGAATTCTCCCACTGCTCAAAAATTGCTCTCTGGATGGGGGATATGGTCATGACTCTGCTCCAGGAGCCATAGAATATCCTGGGATTGAGGGGCCAGACCTGGGGCTACAGGAGCCCAGCTGGGGAGCTGTTACGGTGCTAACATCCAGGTCTCCAGAAGGTCCATCCAGGTCTCCTGCATTGTTATCAAATGCTCATTCTGCCACATTATACTCAGTTATGTTGCTGAATGAAGGCCGAGAGGCAGCCTTGGAGGGCTCCCTCAGGGGTCCATGAATATCTCACTTGGATGATTTTTAAAAACATGAATTAGTAAAATGCACTCAGGCTTTGGATTCTGAGAAACAATATAAGGGAATGAAATGCTCAGGCTCTGACCTGCCTGGTTGTGAACCTGTCCCCATCACTCACCAGATGCATGGCACTGGGCAAGCTCCTTGATCTCTCCATATTTCAGTCAACTCATTTATAAAATGGAGCTAACGATAATGCTAATCTCCTAGGATTAGAATTGGCCTTAATTCTGTTTACGAAGAAATTTAAATAATTTAATGCATGTAACGTGCTTAGAAATGTGCCTGGCACCGAGGAAGCCTGGGGGCCCAGCTCTGCCACTCACTAATTTTGGGTAAGTTTCTTAATCTCTTCTGTAAAAACCATGCCTTTGGTGGAGCGGGGTAGACAGGAGGTTATCCGATCCCAAGGAGGCTAAGCAGAATTAAGACTCCCAGATTCCAGTTCCAGCTGTACTCTGTGACCCCAGTGACCCAGTGCCTCTCACTGGGCCTTGGATATCCCTCTCCCCTCCACCTGCAAAATGGAGTTGATCAGCCAGAGACATTCTCAGATCCCTTCCAGCTGTGATGGGCCATGACATGAGCCAGCCCAGTCTTCTGTCTTCTAGAGGGAGCCAATGATCAAATTCCGGGGTGGACACCTGAAGATGTGCAGGCAGAAGTTCCACTCACCGAAGAAACAAGAGGAGGGTGAGTGCCAGGAGGAGGGAGATGATGGAGAGAGAGTACCCCACGGTGTATAACAGCTGCAAGGTCGACAGCAAGGCACGGTGTTCCGCCTGAGCAGAGACAAAAGAGCAGATCTGACCACCAAGCCAGGCAGCTATGCTCTCCACCCCCCAGATCTGTGCCCTGGATGACCAAGGGTCTAGGCATACACTGTAGCCTTGTTGACACCCAGCTAGGGTAGCTTAGACTGCTCTCTGGCCCATCGCAGAGGCCAAAGAGCCTTGATGTACTGAAATACCCACTGGGGGTCTCACCTCCCGGGCTGATCCTATAGCCCAACGTTGATACAGCAAGATTCACAGTATCAAGGAAGAAATGAGCCCAGAACAAGAGGGTGCCTTAGAAATGAGGACAGGTTTTTTTTTTGTCCCTGGGTGTGCTGTCCCTAGAGTGTAGGAGACCCTCTCTCTGGAAGATGGGGCCAGGTTTTCATCTGGATGTTCCCTCCTAAAATAACTTTTCATGCCTGACCACTTAGGTGAAGACCCCATAAAATAGTGGAATATTTTCTCTGAGTCCCAGGGCAGCCTGATTGTGAACAGAGGATAATTTATTGGAAACTCTGTGTTGTCATTTTCCAATGGAATTTCACCTTCTCACTCAATCCGTCATGCTTCTCGCCATCAAGATGATGTTTCTCACTAAATTTTTTGTACAAGAACCCACAGCAAATATGTATTACGTGCTAAACCATGGCTTAAGCTTCTCTACATTACAATTTTATCAACTTTATTGAAATATACCTGGTGTACCACTAACTGTGCATATTTAAAGAATAAACCTTGATGAATTTAGACATGAATATATCTGTGATTTCATCACCACATTCAAGATAATGAACATTTCCATAACCTCCCCGAAGTTTCCTTGTGACCCTTTATAGTACATCTCCTCTCATTTCCTCGCACCATCTAATGCCCAAGTAAACACTGTTTTCTGTTATTAGAGATTTTCACTTTACAAAATTTTACATAAATGGAATCCTATGATATGTACTTTCCCTTTCTCTTCCTTCCTTTCTCTTTTCTTTCTTTCTTTCCTTTTTCTCTCTCTTCCTTCCTCCCTTCCTCCTTCCCTCCTCCCTCTCCCTTCCCTCATCCCTCCCCTCCCTTCCTCCCTTCCTTCTTCTTTCTTTTCTTTCCAAATCAAGCTTATTTACCTCGGAATAATTATTTTAAGATTCATCCATGTCATAGCATGTATCAATTGTCTACTTTTTATTGCTGAGTAATATTCCATTGAGAATATACCACAATTTATTTATCCACTCACCTATTGATGGACATTTGAGTTGTTTTCAGAGTTTGGCTTTCACAAATAAAGCTGCTATGAAAATTTCTGTATGAGTCTTTATGACGATGTAGGGTTTTATTTCTCTCAAATAAATATCTAGAAATAGAATGGTGGAGTAGTATGGTGTATGTTTTAACTTATTAAGAAACTGCCAAACTGTTTTCTGAATAAGTTGTATCAATTTATGTTTCCACCGACAGTGGAGTAGGAGTTCCAGCTTCTCTAGATTCTAACACTTCATATAATCAGTCTTTTAAATTTTAGCCATTCTAATGGGTATGTAGTACTAGCTTACTATGGTTTTAATTTGCATTTCTCTCATGATTAACAATGTTGAGAATCATTTAATGTGCTTATTTGCCATCTGTGTATCTTATTTGGTGATGTATGTATTCAAATATTTGGCCATCTTTCAAATTGGATTGTTTGTCTTAATTTTGAATTGTAATGTTCTTTATATATAATAGATATAAATCTCCTGTCAGATAAGTGTTTTGCAAGCATTTTCTCCCATTCTGTGGCTTGCCTTTTCATTTTTTAACAGTGTCTTTAGAAGAGCAGAGTTTTTTGTTGTGATAAAGTTCAATTTGTCAGATTTGTCTTACATAGTTGTGCTTTTTGTGTCTTATTTTAGAAATCTTTACCTGACCAAGGGCCTTCATATTTTCAGCTGCTTTTATCCTAGAAGTTTAATAGAATGAGCTCTTAAATTTAGGTCTACAATCCATTAGTTAGTTTTTATTCATGGTGTGAGGCAAGGGTTGAAGTTCAGTTTTTTTGTTTTTGTTTTTGCAGCCAATTGCTCTGGCGCTATTTTTGGTAAGATTATTCTTTCCCCCACTGAATCGCTTGGCATTTTTGTCAAAAATCAATTGCCTGGGTCTTGTAGACAGAATATACTTGGATTTTATTTTATCTTCTTAATGCAACCTGATAATCTCTTTTAATTAAGGTGTTTAGATCATTTATATTTAATGTGATTATTTATTTGGTTGAGCTTAAATCTCTTGGTTTTCTCTTTGTCCCATCTTTTCTTTGTTTTCTTTCCTTATTTTGGTTTGAGTGTATTTTTTATTCCATTTTTTTCTTCCATGACCTACTAGCTGTACCTCTGTTTTGCTTTTTAGTGGTTGCTTTCATGTTTATAGTATGCAACTTTAACTTATCATACTTCCATGTCCCTCATCCTGGCCTTTGTGCTATTGTCCCACATTTTACTCGTGCCTACATCAGACCCATAATACGTTGTTACTATCTTTAATTAATCACATCTCTTAAAAGATTTTAAAAATAAGATAAAAAATGTTTACCCTCACAGTTCCTATTTCTGGTGCTCTACATTCCTTTATGTTGATTAAAAATTCCATAGAACATGCATGTCTTTCTGTGTTAAAGGACTTTCTTCAACATTTCTTGTAATGGTGGTCTGGATACAGAAATCTCAGTATTGCCTTTGAGTCTTTCCAAATCAAGCCCAACCATATTTCTATCTAGAATTATTTTCTATGGACCCCCGTCAAGAGCTCTACAATCCTGTCATGTCTCTAACTGCTCTTGTTGGTATCTCTTCAACTCGAAACTAAATCTATCCTTCTAAAACCAGCACCAACCTACCTCTTACAAGAAGTCCTCCATGAATGCCTCTCTGTGTACTGTCAACTCTGAACTCCCAAAGCACTTGTGGTCTGTTTCACAAATTGGGGCATCGGTTATATTACTCACTAATGTGTTGTTTGTTTGCATTTGTTGTGTATTTCCAGATAGGCTATAAATATCTTGAAAGCAGAGAAATGTTTAGTGTTTCTACACACAGAGTGGCATGAGTTCTTTAAATTGATGATTCAGGTGGCATATCGAGACCTTCCTAAGTCATCTGAGCCTCGTTTATATTGTATGGATGTATGAGGATATATGAAGTTAACACATTTAATTAAGTAACCTAATAATCTGTCTCTGAATTATTATATTTTAAAACATGTCTGTGTTTTATGCTTTTTTGAAACAAATTAGGGGAATTGCTTGATTTTTATTCGTCTGTGTTTTAGTTTGAGTCCCCACAGAAGTAGCTCCTGAGACAAGGATTGGAATGCAAGGACTTTACGTGCAAAGTGAACAAATCATCCGTAGGGGAAGGAAGAAGCTAGGGAAAACAAACGGTGCATTATCAAGGCAGTTACCATGGTGGGCAGTTGGAGCTTACTCCCTCTGGGGAAGTTCTGGAAGCTTCAGAATTAGCTACTCTAAGACTGAGGGAGCTGGGACATTTACATACTAACTCCTGCCAGTCATTGGTTAAGGGCTATTCTGTGGTGGGGAAGGGGGAGGGCATTAGTTCCTTGGTGCCTCTGGCCTGCCTTTCAGTGGACTAAGTGGGCTCTGAGAACCAGAGAACCAGCAAAGACATGCATATGCTAGCGATAAGACGTTAGATAATTGTGTACCAAACTGGTTAGGGCAAGGGGATAAAGATGGGCACCAACAGCACCTAGTATGGTTGGTTTCATTACACTCCTACAGAGGAGTTCCTTAAACTGTCTTCTATGTTCAGAGCTCCAATAAAATCTGCCTACTTCCCTAGTGACCCAGAACACCCAGTTTCCAGCTTACTCTCAGTACCAACAGGTGCGCCTTAAGTCACTTAGACCTCTTTATGAAATGCTTCATAATCAGCGTGCACTATGCATGCACGGAGGGGACAGGCATTCTCATACACTGCTGAAGGGAGGGCGAAATGGCACAACGCCTATGCAGGGGAATCTGACACTATTTAACGAAATTACATAAGCATCTGCCTTTTATTTTTTGTTTTTTAAAGATTTTATACTTATTTGAGAGAGAGAGTAGAGAGAGCATGAGCAGGGGCAGAGGGAGAGGGAGAAGCAGGCTCCCTGTTGAGCAGGGAGCCCGATGCAGGACTCAATCCCAGGACCCTGAGATCATAACCTGAGCTGAAGGCGGACGCTTAACCGACTGAGCCACCCAGGTGCCCCTGCATCTACCTTTTAATCTAGCAATCTCATTTCTGGGATTCTTCCAAAATATATACCACAGCAAATATGAGCCAACGTATGTATACAAGGTTATTTGAGGTGGCATCGGTAAGATTGGAAATAACCCCAATGGTCAGAGGAGAGTCACTGAATAAACTGCAGTCGATACACATACACATACGTAGAGTACTTTGCAGATGTGAAAGAAAAAAAAGAGAGAAATGTTTCTAGGCACTGACATAGAGTAATTTCTAGGACATGCTGCTAAGTGAAAGAGGCAAGATGCAGGATAAGGTATCTGGTATACCTCCTTCAATGTAAGAAAAATGGTAAAACAACATATTTGCTTAGTTTTGCAAAAAGAAGCATAAGATGTATATTACAATTTGATAAAAAGGAAAGAAAAAGAAAAAAGGAAGGAAAAAGTCAGAAAATAATAAAAATGTTTATCTATAGGGGTAGGCAGAAATAGGGTAGACACAGTGACTGGAACGTGGTTTCTCTGACTATACTTTTTTATATAATCTTGGCTTTCAAACCCCATCAGTATTTTGTTTATTAAAAACAAAATTAAAGGAGCACCAGGGAGGCTCAGTCGGTTAAGTGTCTGCCTTTGGCTCAGGTCATGATCCCTGGGTCCTGGGATCGAGTCCCACATTGGGCTCCCTGTTCAGTGGGGAGTCTGCTTCTCCCTCTGTCCCTCCCCTCCCCCTTCATTGTGCTCTCTTTCTCTCTCTCTCAAACAAATAAATAACACCTTCTAAAAAAATAAAATTAAAGACAGAAGAAAGCAAAGAGAGAAGAGAAAGGCCAATCATTAACGCTAATAGAAACAATGGAATAAAACTGTATATCCAATCAGTACCATGACCACATAGAGAAAATAGTTATTTCAAATAATTATGAACACAGTACTCTGCACATGGGATACAGTCTAAGGACAAAATGTGCTGCAAATGTGGGGTTTTTTTCCCCTTAAATCTATATACTACAAAGGTCTTAGGACCTAGGAGTAGTGGCAGTGAACACACCTAGCACTCAGATCCTGGTTTCTTCCTTTTTTTTTAATTTTAAAGATTATGTATTATCTATCTATCTATCTATCTATCTGAGAGAGCGCAAGCAGGGGGAGCAGGCAGAGGCAGAGAGAGAATCAGGTTCCCTGCTGAGCAAGGAGCCCGATGTGGGACTTGATCCTAGGATCCTGAGATCATGACCTGGGCCAAAGGAAGATGCTTAACCGACTGAGCCATCCAGGTGTCCTGGGATCTTGGTTTCTTTTCTCTCTTTTTTTAAAAGGTTTTATTTATATATTTTGACAGAGAGAGAGAGAGAGAGACAGCCAGCGAGAGAGGGAACACAAGCAGGGGGAGTGGGAGAGGAAGAAGCAGGCTCCCAGTGGAGCAGGGAGCCCGATGCGGGGCTCGATCCCCGGACTGTGGGATCACGCCCTGAGCCGAAGGCAGATGCTTAAAGACTGAGCCACCCAGGCGCCCCGGGATCTTGGTTTCTAATAACATTCGCCCACTTAGAGAATCCAGAACTCTGAAGAAATAGCTGATTTGGGCCCGGAACAGGGAAATCACGAGATGAGCTTGAACCATCTTCTTGTGCCAGAAAAGAAGGAAGTGGTCCAAGGCCAATGAGATTATCACAGAAGGACACAAGAGCCAGTCTGGAGGGATTTCACTCGCTAAATTTAGAAAAACATTGAGCATCAAAATAGTAAGGGAATAAAGCAATTTGTAAGCTCAGAGCGATACTCAAAACCAGTGGGGGGAAGGGGAAGGAGTCTTCTTTTCAGAAGAACGCCAGCTAGTAAATGTAGAAGAAATGACAGAGCTTGAATCAGCTCAAGCCAGCATCGTCAATGAAGGCCGCGACACTGATGAAGGGAACAAGACACACACACGATTCCAAAGTATCGTTCCACCAATTACTGGCCAGACAGGAAAGGAGACAGCACCTATACCATGGAGAGAGCTGGCTGTCACTACCGAGACCAAGCGACCACACGGAACATCACTGTAGTGTGACACCTGACGTTTTGGTCTCCTGGCCTGATGTTATACCGTGTACCCAGCACCTATGAGGCTGAACTTGAGTCTTATCGAGCCTCTAAAGCCGACTTCCAGCTTAAGGAAATACAGAAGAGGAGGGAACGCATCTAATAACAACAAAGTTCTTTGGGGGAGGGGGGTCTTCAAAAAGCCGGTGTCGTGGGCCGTCGTGGGCCGGGGTGGGGGAGAGTCTGGATCAAAAGATGTTAAACTGATATGAAATGAACTCCAACGTATGAACCTGGGCTAGACTCTGGTCCAGGGAAGAAAAGCTATAAACATGGGAAGGGAAAACGGGGGACATTGGAATAGGGATAAAACATTAGCTGATATGATGTTAATTGGAATAACGGTATTGCAGTTACGTGGAATAGTGTCTCTGCTTAGGAAAGACCTGACGAATATTTAAGGGTGAACGCTCACGACGCCTGCAAATTATTGTCAAATATTTCACAAAGAGCGAGACAAAGCAAAAGCAAATGGGGGGGGATGTGAATTTAGATAGTGGGTCTGTAAGTGTTTATTATTCTTTTAACTTTTCTATGTGTTTGGGTATTTCAAAATAAAATGTTAAAAAGATAAATATATGTCAATTGATATATCTCATGTAGCACGGAAAACTACATTTTATCATTAAAGTATATATATTAAAAATTATATACACACATGCACACACAACCACGGTCTCCTGAAAGAGTACCATTTATCGTGCGTAAGGACCCCCAACTGCTGAGACGGAAGAAAATCACCTATTTTGTTTGCCAGCACTCTGAAGAGCAAGGACCTACTATCACTAGCCTTTTTTGGGCAAAATGTCAACCCATTATTAGAAACACAGGCAAACATGGCTAGAAGTTGGTTTTTCTATGTTTTGGGGATTTGGGTTTTTTTTTTTTTTTTTTAAGTATTGGAATTCTTGGAAATATGGCCATTTGCAGAGGGGAGGAGGCAATGCCCCAGTCCTCACCTCTCTAAAGAGAGAAATCTTTATTTCCGGTCTTGGGAAGTGCAGTTTTCAGCTCTGGTTTTGCTGTCCCTGCCTGCCGCCTTGGGCCCCTGCGGGCAAGGCCCTCGCGAGGACCCGAGTCTCAGCCTCAGCTGCTCGTTGGCACCACCTGGGCAACTAGGGACCAGTCTGATGCCCAGACCCCACCACAGACCCGCTGACTTGGAATCTGTGAAACCATTCACTGAGCATTTATTAAGCACCCACTGTATACATGCTTTTGTGCAGCCCAGGACTAGGCCAGGGGCGAGAAACCGAGCGGCCTCAGGGGTCTGCCCATCACCCTCGGTGGCTGCCAGAGCTTGCTGTTATGAGACTGTGGACCCTCCCCACGGGAGTTTGGGCCAGACTAGCTGTGGGGGATGGCTCTCTGTGTGGCCCCCAAAGCCAAGTTGGGGGATGCCTGGTGGGGGGTGATTGGGGCCCTGGGGAGCATCATGCCCGGCCAAGCAGACTCACGTTGTGTCCGGAGCTGTGGTTCTTGGAGCATTCGGAGTCATCCTGCCAAATATCCGTGGAGTTTTCCAGCGTCCGCCAAGTGCCCCGAGCCAAGCAGTATCTGTAGGCCCTTCCTGAGTTTTCTGAAAGTAAACACAGCTCTAGGGGAAAGGTCAGAGCACGCAGCCCATTCCTGAACACGTGGTGAGGCCCTCGTCCTCACCGCAAAGCCGTGGAAAATCCCAGGGAAAAGGGATTTTCACTTCCCTTGGGGGTGGGGGGGCTCATTAGCATTCCTGCTGTTTATTTGGGGTGGAAAGAAAAACACGGAAGCCTCCACGTTTCGTAACAAACCACGGTCCACTGATGTCTACTGTGTTTACCCAAAGTCTCCGGAGCTAGAACAGTCCCTGGTGACTCAGGGACGTGAGAGCCCTCAAAGGTGCAGCCCAGCTGGGGACGCGGACCTGGGGCTTCAGGCGTGTGGTCAGAGGGGGGCGTCATGACCCCACGCTCCAGAGGCGGTGCCATGAAGAAGAGGAAGGGGTGGAGAGAGCGTGCTCGGCCACCTACAAGCTTGGTGGCCTTGAGCCCGTGGCCCTCTCACTCTCTGAGACTTCTGGTGTCTTCATTAAGAGCAGAGGACCATCTGGGTAATGGGACCGGCCCTCCCCAGTGTGGGGGAGGATTAGAGAGAGAGAGAGAGAGAGAGTGTGTGTGTGTGTGTGTGTGTGCGCGCATGCGTGCAAGTGACAGGCCGGCTCTGTGTCCACGATGATGGGTTGTGACCCAGTCCCATCCATTCCCACAGCCCTCCCCCAAAGGGATTGCCCTCCCCCCTGGAAGACCAGGGACCAGACTCCCAAATGAGCAACGGAAATTGTCCGAACTTCCCACCCCTGACCCTGCACGGCGTGGACCAGTGGTGACTACTGGCTGAGTGTAATGGATGGACACCCACGGGGTGCTTCTGCCTGCCCACCTGAAGTCTCCGTGAGGGCGTCTGGCTGCACTCTCGAACGCCATTCCCCAGAGCCAGCCCTTCGTCTTCTCCTCAAACCTCTGTTGGTGGCCAACCCATCGTCCCGGTGCTCAGGCCCCAAACGTTGGAGTCAACCTTGCTTTCTCTCTGTCTCCCCTGCCCTTCATCCGGCCCATCGGCCAATCCTGTCGCCTGGACCTTTTAACCGACCCAGAATCTGAGCACCGCCTTTTGGCTTGCACCCCCTGCTCCCCGCTCCCGGGAGCCACCGCTCTCTCTCGAGCGCCCGGATTATTGCAAATGCCTCCGATGCTCTTGCCCCACACAGTCTGCGGTTAACACAGCAGTCATGCCATGCCATGCCTCGCTCCAAATCTTCCAAAGACTGTCTGGAAACAAGTCAGAGCCCTTCCCGGGGCCTCCCACAAAGCCCTGTGAGGTCTGGCCCCCAGTACTCTCTGACCTAACCTCCTACTGGCTCTTTCCCCTTCAGGGCAGCCCCCCCCTTACTCCTTGTGGCACACGCCAGATGTGAGCAGTGGGGGCCCTGAGCCACCCCCCAGATGGTGGTGAGCATGGGGGGGGCCAGGCGGGGTGTGAGCTCATTTCCTCCCCTCCACCTGCCAGCCCTCTCCATCCCTCACCTTACCAAGACAAGTCTTGACGGTTCCTCTTGCCTCTGCCTGCATCTCCACCCTCATGGTCCCTTTCTCTGGATCCTGGGAGTCGCTTCCAACGTCAGCTCCCTGCCCCCCACCCCATTCTTCCACCCAGCGAGCCATCAACATCATATCCCCAAACCACAAATGCAGTCCTTCTCATGCCTCAGTGCCTTTGCGGCTCCATGGGATGTCGCCCTTCAGACGAAGGCTGAAACCCTCGGTGTCAGACACAGTTTCTAGGCAATCAAGCCCCAGACTCATGTATAGTCAGACACCGTCCCACCTCCTGCCCTCCCACTGTAGTGTTCCTCTGGTCTTAACCCTCCAGGCTTTTTCTCCTTCTTTCTGCTCTAAACCCTTCCACGGCCTCCATGATTTCTTTTCACTGTACGGAACCCTTTGGATTCTAAGATTTAACACATAGGGTGTTGAGTGGAAGAGTGACCTCCCACCTTCTGCGAACCACACTCCCTTTGGGACACTCGAGACGTTCAGAACCCCTTAAAAAAAAAAAAAAGCCTTTAACTCAACTCCTTTGTAAGTTTAGATTTTTGACCACTTTTTCCCTTCAGGTGGAATGGACCTCCGTTTTTAGCTCTGGGAAGAACAGGTAGGCAGAGCCGGGCAGTGGTGGTCTGTTCCATGTGCCCTTGAGACCCACGGACATTCGGGTCTTGAAGACCTTCGGGAATCCGAGGGCTTGACCTTGGTCTCAGCCTCGGTTCCGTCTACAGGGCATGTCTCTGCAGCTGACCTGGTAGCCTCCTCCTCATTCATTCTTCAACGTGGCCTCAAGAGTAGCTGCTGTTCACCTAACTTTATAGACAAGAAAACAGCTCAGAGGGCTCTGGACACGTGCCCAAAGTCACAGAGCGTAAGAGAGACAGACAGGCTCTAGACTCCACGTGCAGTGCTCTCTCCACTCTACTGAGCTGGCTCCCGCAGGGCTGCTTCCCTCCATTATCCAGACTCTCCAGTCCAGCAAACTCTGGTATCTTCCCTTAAATGTCACTCCCGGGTCGCTTCCAACTGGGTGTCACCAGAGGATAGTTGCACAGAATATATCGCTAGCCCTCCCATCCAGAAATGCATCTCTCCTCCTTGGAAACTCTCTCTTTGCACCAGAGGCCTCAGAAAAGCAAAACCAGATTTTAACTGATGATTTACTGAGCTGAAATTGAATACACAATATCCCCATCTCGCCTGCTCAGTAACCCAGCCCCACTTGGTTTTGCCTGAACTTTGTAATCGCTTATGTTTAAGAATAATTTTTTCTTATTCTTTGATGGCTTTCAGTCCAAGGCAAAAGAGTTCTAACTAGTAATTGTTTCTCTCCCCCTTCCAGAATAAACCAACCAAGAGGCTGGGCTGCTGGGGCAGGTGGGGGCAGGATATCCTCCTGGGGTCCTACGGAATAGCCACTTCATTCAAGCAAGATGGGGGCAAGCTGAGTGGTGAAAGACTCCATCCAAGGCCCACAGGGCTTAAAAGCACCATCCGGTAGGGCCACCTTCCAACGCTATCACGAGGGTAGTTTTGACGCCCTTCTCCATCCAGCAGGCCCAAAGTTGTGGATGTGAGCAACCCCATCTCACCCCACCTCTTTCTCCTCTCCAGGACAACCCTCACTGCAGCAAATTCGGTGGTAGCCGGGCCTAGACTCTCCAATCTTCAAAGAAAAGAGGACTCTTGTATTAATGGGGCACCTAGGCGCAGAAGAACTTCAGGAAGGCAAGAGGAGGTGCCCAGAGAAGAAGGAAGGTGTGTTCCTGACAGCTCAGGAGACCTTCTGTGGGGAAAGAGGCCTTGAGACAAGCACTTGGTTGGAGTGTGCTCTCTCTAACTGCTCCCTGGCGGGCCTACCCAGGCGGGAGCAGCCTTTAAGGGAACTGCCAGAAAATGGCAAAATAAGACTTACTACCTTCACGCCACCAAGGTAAGTACGAAGGGCAGGGAACAGAGACATTTCCTGGAGAGGAATGAGGCCAGCAGACGTATCGATCAAAGGTCCCGTTACAAAAGGTCCCTGTGGGGAGAGGAAAGGTCCCAAATGAGGGCAGTGTTGGAGGACCAGGGCCACCGATGGAGGCAGAGCCCTCTCCCCGGCACGGGAAGCTGGTGTACCCCAGGCAGAAACTAGCACGGGTGTCCCATTGTCCAGCTAGGTCAAGGACGAGGAACAGCGTGGGGAGGAAGGAACGCTCCATGCACCCCAAGCACTGTGGCTTTGTCCACCCAACCTGACCTCTGGCAGCAGTCCTGTCGGTGATGTCAGTGTGCACGTCACGCTGGTGATGGTTTATTTTACATGGACTGAACTATCACACAAACTCGGGGTCAGGAGGACACTTGGAGGTTCAGCCAGTGCCTTCTGTTCCACAATTAACTAAGGAGCTGTCAAACCCTCATCAATTAGATGCTGGAACACCCTTACTGTAAAATGGGCAAAAAGACCCGTGGGTATAGAAGGATCTGGAGAATTGAGGCTCTTGGTTGCCTGTATCCAACACAACCTCTGTCTGGTGATAGTTCCCCATTTGACGACCAATCCAACAAGCATTATGAGGCATTTGCACCATCTCAAATTCAGGAGATGATTTATACCCTGGCACGGGGCGATGAGACGCTAAAAACATCTGACCCAGCTTTATGGACCTCCTGGAATGAAATGAAGGGGTTTCAGGCTGGGTCCCAAATGCCCATAGTGCAAACTCCTCCCTCCTGGGAACCATTCATCATTCCTGTCTGCTCCCTATGGGGGCGAGCATGTGGGGGCCGTTTGGGTTGAACAGTCACATTACCGGCATCAGGACCCCAAAGATGCAGATCTGCCAGGTTACGCGCTGGCTCAGGGTATCCTGCGGACCTGGCTGCCAAGCGTCAGCACATGGTCCCTGGGAAGCAGCGCTCACCGGGCCGAGCTGCTCACGGCATGACTCCAAATAAAGAGGACGTGCCCTACTTTGATTTCAGAAAGCAGGATTCCCTAAAGAGAGGGAGGTTCTTTTAACAGGTACCAAGCTCTGATGGCCACCAGCCTGGGCTGAAGAAATATTCAGAGGGAGAGGGGTATGGCTGGAAGGCTGGGACTCTTTGGGTCAGGAGAAGGAAGAGAGAGTTTAGGGTGTCCTGTCCTCCTCTGGACCCAGGAGGATAAGGAGAGGCCAGATCTCATCATTTAAAAAAAAAAAAAAAAAGAATCTGGGGTGCCTGGGTGGCTCAGTCGTTAAGCGTCTGCCTTCGGCTCACGGCGTGATCCCGGCGTTCTGGGATCGAGCCCCACATCAGGCTCCTCCGCTGGGAGCCTGCTTCTCCCTCTCCCACTCCCCCTGCTTGTGTTCCCTCTCTCGCTGGCTGTCTCTCTCTCAAATGAATAAATAAAATCTTAAAAATAAATAAATATTTTTTTAAAAATTTAAAAAAATTAAAAAAAATTAAAAAAAAGAAAAGAATCTGGATGCACCCAAAGGGTCAGCATGAGGGCAGGAGAGGCCTTGGACTGATCAAACCATTAACATATTTGCTAGAACACTCTAACCCTAGTGTAGACCTGGATAGGAGAAATGTTATGACTCAGATGCAGACACCACCCCGGGGGGATGAGGACCTCCTCCCACCCACCCACCCAAATGAGTCCCAGGTTAATTTACGACCGTTGCTCTTGTCATGCGATTTGGCGGTGCGTGTGCTGGGACACATGACTTTGAATGAATCGTCACATCTATGTATACCCTGTCTCACATGCTCTTTTATAATGAGAGGTGGGGGTCTCTCCTCCCTTCCCTTGAACCTGGGTAGGCCTTGGTAACCACCAGACCCAACCGAACGTGGGAGAAATAGCGCCCGAGGCTGGGTCATAAAAGCCAACACGGCTTCTGGTCATGCTTGCTCTGGAAGCTTCACATGGTGTGAGGAGCCCAGGCTGCATGGACAGGCCACGTGAAAGTGTTCTGGCCAAGGGACTCTCAGCTGGGAGCCACTACCAGCCATCAGCTGTAAATGCGAACAAGCATTCAGATGATCCCAGCCCCCAGCCACTGAGCCTTCCAGCTCAAGTCCAGACATTTAGAGCAAAAGCAAGTCATCCCCACTGTGTCTGGTCTGAATTCCTCACCCACGGAAACTATGAGATTATAGATGATGACGATGATGATGGTGGTGATTGCTTTAAGCCTGAGTGGAGCTATTTGTTACACAGCCATACAGAACTCATACACCTGCTTACCAGAAGGTTCCTTGAGCAAGTCTCTCAGACACTTCTCTTTGTATTGAGCCCACTTGCGAGTTGTTTCCTCAAGGAGGGATCCTGTAACCTGGGCAGAAAAAAAACCGTGGTCACTCCCAGTTCACGACAGAGGCGGCCTTGTGATCATTTCACCATGAATCTCAAAACTTCCCACTGAAGTGGCCGTAATGGCCCATGACATTGGTATCTTAAGTTCTATCTTAAATGCACATACAGATTTGACCTTCACTCCATAACCTAATCATATCGGTTTTAATATAGATACAAAAGACTTTTTTCCTCCCCAAAATCTTCAAGGAAGGCTGACATTTTAAGAGGAGGCTCTAGGCTTATCCTGAATGTCACGCCCTACCAGACGAATAGCTGCATGTCCCTAAGCTTACGCGGACCTCAAGAAGAGAAGCATCACACTAAGAAGGGCCCAATAAGGCATCAGGGGAAGGCTGGAAGAATTGCAGGGACCTACACCATCCTACCTGGCTACCTGTGGGTTGAGAGTCAAAGACTGGGTGGAAAGATACTCTGCTACTCTAAGGAGGCCTTGGGATTTTTTCCTTTCTGACATTAACTATCCTTTCCCATAGAACCTTAAAAATACAGCACACACGTCTGGGCTTCCCAGAGTTGTCTAACAACATGTAATCGCACATCTGTACCACTTTTTTTTTTTTTAACACAACAGGGGGTTTCAAGGGGTTTTCTTGTCCTCAGTTTACTCATCTTTATTGAACACCTGTTGTGTGCCAGGCTTTGCATTAGGGAGGAACTGAAGGGGGTGCGGTGATGGACAAAACACAGCTTCTGCCCTAAAGGACTTAGAATGTGCTAAAGAGAAGACAACTGTATAATTGGCTGGCAATCAAAGCCAAGTGATGTTCATACCCTGTCGTTCTCGGGTTCCAAAGAGGCTCACCCCTAGTGGCCCTGTATTGGCACCATCGGTCGCAAACCAGAAACCAGGAGTTGTCCTTGACTTCTCCTTCCTCCTCCCTCCATGTCATCCGACCAGGCACCAGATTCTGTCCTACGCCTCTCTCCTGTCTAACCCTGCCTCCCATTTCCTCCACCTCTGGCCTGGTCCACACTGCTCCAGAGAGACAGGTTCACAGGGCTGTCCTGCCTAAAGTCTTCCCCTCATGGCCTGTCCACTTGACATCACATCTCGGCCACCCCCGGGGCCAAGTCTCTTGGCCCCAGTTACGTTCCTCTTTGAATCTGCATCTTTGCATTTCCCACAGGCCCTCCCTTCCACGCTCATCTTCATCAGGCCCACTCCCTGCTCATCCCCCCCCAAGGCTCAACTCAACCGTAACGACCCCAGTCATACTTGACCACCTCTGTCACTGAAGTCTTGAGCTAAGAACCCTTCTCCCCAGAGCCCTGCGACCCCACACACGACTAAGTCCTGCGTCCCATCATGTGGTACTATCATTGTGGTTCATTTGTCCATCCCCTTCACTACGCCTTATGTTCCTTGAGGGCCAAGACGTGTCTTTCATCTCTGAATACAAGCCCCTAGCCCAGGCTAGGAGTCACTGTCCTCATTTTCCAGCTAAAGAAACAGAGGCAAAGGTGTGGGGTGGAGTTGGAGGGGGGGATGAACACGGGAGGGGCGAGATATGTGATCTGGGATCAGATAATCCAGTTCAGTTGGCTTTGAGGCTTTGTGTCCTCTCACAAGGGGTAACAAACTCAAATGCTTTCTTGGGCCAGGCAGACAGCCTGAAAGAATGAGGTAAGACAGGCGTAGCAACAGGGAGTGGAGAAGCCCAGTGTGAACTGGGGAGATGGTCCACCAAAAGGCACTCAAACACACACACACACACACACACACACACACACACACTACACTCACCCACAACTCCCACCAAAAAACCCCCAACCCCTTATGAGCCCAGTGGGTGGCACGCTTCCGCCTTCTGAGTCATCAGTCCAGTCTACCCTCTCCCTCCTCTGCCCAGCATGGCCCAGCCCCCCATACTATGGAATGCGTGATGGAGTCTCGGAATAGCACCTCTGCATCCTTTCCAGAGAATTCCACGGCCAACTTTTTGAAGAGGAGCTGGTATAGTCATGGTTAGATTGGAGGCTGCCGAACTTTCTCAATTCATGGCTCCCTCGGTGACTCTGTCATTTGTCCCCGGAACCCCTAAGCCAAAAGAAATCCCTAAGGTCCCATTTTTTCAAGTAGGTAGGGTCCAACAACTAAGTATTTGCCTCCTAACAAGTGCCTATTGCAGGCTGCACAACTGCCCAAACGTGGGACTCAGACTCGGCACCGTCATGTTCCACATTGATGTTTGGGGGGTACTTGGTTTTTTATCACAGCAGCTGCAAAAAAAACCCCGAAGAAAACAAAAAAAAAAAAACCCAAAAACTACCAAAACCCCAGCTTTGCAGAGATACGACATCATCAAAGGGAATGGAGTGACCTAATGCTGAAACCATGAACTTCCTCGAGCTAGTAATTTGCAGGGTCTGGCAGATGTCATGCATCGCTTTGCTTCCCTTGAAAAATTAAGATAACTTACAGCAGCACTGAGAGCTCCTGGTGGTGCCTTGGGGCAACTCAGCAAACAATTTGGAAACCATGGGATTAGCCAATACGTAATAATGATGATGGCAATGATGGGGAAATAATCGGCATTTATCCTCAGGCTTCAGTTTCCAATAAACTTTCAATCTCCCATAGTACATTCTGTCTCTGAGTTATGGCACGAGAGTCAAGATGAAGTTTATTAACACGCTGTTTAAGAAAACAGACATCCTAATGGGACCATAACTGGATCTGTATGATTTTTCACAAGTTCAGCAAAGAAGTGGATAACCAAATCATCAGCTTCCAGAATCCTCCAAGCCACCGAAGTAAGACCCTTTCAGGGACAAGTGCTGTTTATATCCTCAGGGACCTCACTGGAACTGGCCAAGGAAGAGATAATAAAATTAGCCATGCAGGTGAGCTGTGTCCCTGGACTAACTTCACCCTCTCTCCCTGCCCTTTGCCATGACTGATGGCCATGGTCAGAAGGAGGAGGAGGAAGGACGAAGGGAGAAAGAGAAGAAGGAACCCTACAAAGCACCAAATTTGGTCAATCTGGGGGAGCTGGACAGAGTGTCTTCCCAGGTACTTATCCTAAAGACACGCAAAACACAAGAGGCGAATCCAAGTTCAGACCCAAGCAAGGTAAGGAGGAAAGGACATAGTATGAATGGGTGTTTTGTAACTGGAAAAATCGACTGCATCTTGATTCCTCTGTCGCTTGCACGGGCAGCCACCATCTACGACTACCTTGACGGAGGAGGGGTTGAGGAAAAGGGGAAAAAAGGACCTTCTATGGATTGCTGTCAATACATTTTATTGTATTCTCTGTTCGAGAAGACATACGTCTCTCTGTAAATCAAGCCAAAAATGGCAGGAAAGCCCCCAAAAGGGGAGAAGGTGGAATCATAATCTTAGTATCAGAAATTACCATCTCCTTCCAGACTCTTCTCTCTGTGCACAAACTTCCGTTTACTTTTTTCTTTTTCTTTCCCTTTTTATTTGAACCAAAAAAGGAAATCATCTTATTTTGTGTTTTCACCAGAAGATGCGTTGTGGGGGCACCTGGGTGGCACAGCGGTTAAGCGTCTGCCTTCGGCTCAGGGCGTGATCCCGGCGTTCTGGGATCGAGCCCCACATCAGGCTCCTCCGCTATGAGCCTGCTTCTTCCTCTCCCACTCCCCCTGCTTGTGTTCCCTCTCTCGCTGGCTGTCTCTGTCTCTGTCAAATAAATAAATAAAATCTTAAAAAAAAAAAAAAAAAGAAGATGCGTTGTTGAATATAGATCCATTTCAAGAGCCGTGCTTCTAAAGCACTGTTTTAACAGAGACGTGATATTTTGTGTATGAATGTGATACGATTTAGTTTTCAAATCCTCCAGCATCGAACACTTCCACTGGCCGAGACCTTGCTAATATAAATGCTGTTGTACTGAAAATATTTATAATTAAACATTTGAGCACATCTTTATTTTCTTAGGAGGAATTCTTTCAATTGGAATTTCTGGGTCGTAGAGTATACACATTTTTAAAGGGCTTTGATAATGGACTGCCAACCTAAACCTCGCCAAGCTTTTTTTTTTTTTTCCCTAGATTTAAAAATATACACCTTTTTACGCTCCCATCCACAATGTAGGCAAGAGCCACAAATTCACTTCTCAAAGAGCCTTAGAGAGAGTTTATGTGAAGTCAAAGCAACGGCTAATTAACTTAAATGAGA
>NW_024423786.1:62077707-62131983 GCF_017311325.1 Ursus maritimus | reverse complement strand
CGGCGGGGGGGGGGGGGTGGCCCGCTTGAATTTAGAAACGAAACACGATCCCTGAGAATTTCTCATTAAGTGAATTTTAGGAAGACTTCCTGCCAGAAAACATGCCGCGGTCATTTATATTCCACGCAGGGAACGCGTCTGTGAGCAAAATCCATCATGAAAGTCTAGCAAAGCCTTGTAATGTAAACATCTGGAAGAAAAATATGGGTTTTAAGACCGAGAACCCAGAAGGGGGGTGGTCATCGGGGTTATAGACGCACCCTGGAAGACAGACAGACCGAAGAGGTTCTGAGGACAGACCGGGTGGCAGACGGGGGAGGGGACACTGCTCCCAGGGACATTATTGATCAGGAATGCGCCCCGATGAAAGGAACAAGGTGTGGCTTTGTCAGGGTCCTCTGCCGGCCTGAGGCACTGAGGATTTTGCTGATGTAACATATAGGTATTCACATGTCCACAGCCTGCACGGGAATGCTAGGGAAGAGAGAACATAGGGACTTGCCTCCAGGCAGATGATGGCACAGGATGGCAGGTGACAGTCATGTGACTCCCATGAACCTTAATTTCCCCGACTACGAAACGGGCTCAGGAATAACACTCACGTGAGAGGCTTGCAGGGGCATTCAGCAAGACCCATTTATGATAGGATGCGAAGTGCTGCAAGCAATGCTTGGCACCCGGTGAGCAATGCCTGGTCACCCATGCACGATCGCGAGTAGAAGGGGAAGGAAACTAGACAGCTAGCTGGGTGTATCAGTTGTAATATGCGATGTCCCGAGAATTGAAGTGAGGATGTGAGTTCTGTATGGACTCGCCCAGCAACGGCCCTGCCGCTATCCCAGAGGCTGCCACCGCCGCAGGGATTCCAAGAAACCATCGATTGGGCTCACATCCTCACCACCGTGAGGGCCTGAAGGCAGCCTCTAGGAGAGATAGGACGCAGAGAATTTGGCAGGTGTTTTCTGCCTGTCTGGCTCCAGGTTAGCACCAAAGAAAGCCTGATGAGGTGAACACTTACAAGGTCAGGCACCACAGCCTTCCCTAGATGGGGGCAGGAGGGATTAAGAATCCCAAAGGCTACACACAGGGACGAACTCCCCCCATGGACCAAAGGAAGAAGAGAGCCCTTCCTCAAGGTACTTTCGTTACCTGCATTTCTCGGATGAATGGGACTGGGGCTCCTTCACGTCATGGTCCAGGATAACAATGGAACCTCGAATGGGAAAAGGGGCAAAAGTCTAGTCTCCCTGGATAAGAATAAAACAAGCTGGGACGCCTGGGTGGCTCTGCCGGTGAAGCGTCTGCCTTCGGCCCAGGTCATGATCCCGGGGTCCTGGGATCGAGCCCCTGTTCAGTGGGGAGCCTGCGTCTCCCTCTGCTGCTCCCCCTCGCTTGCACTCTCTCAAATAAATAAATAAATAACATCTTGAATAATAATAATAATAAAAAGAATAAAACAAGCTACCAGACTGTCCACCTGCACAAGTCGGTCACATACATTGTAAGACCCACTCTGAAGCCCTCAAACATCACGCCGTGGGGCTACCTTGGCTGACACAGAAAAGCGTTCTCACTTTTCTAAGTGGGATTAACAGGAAGGAGGGCTTCCCTCGAGGGGCACAAAATGAGTTAATACGAGGGACGCACCTGACACCGACCTTAGAGCATCGTGTTCAATGAAGTGTTAGCTCTTCGCGTATTTAAGACATTAGCAGATAGCGAGATAATGTTTACAGTCTGATCCTATGTTTGTTGGGGAAAAAATAACCCTCTATGTAAATAAATGGCAGAAAAAGGTCTGGAAGTATAGCCCCCCAAAGGCAAAAGAGGGTGATTTCTGGGTGGTGGGAATACAGTGACTTAAAGTTGGTATTTAGGGGCGCCTGGGTGGCACAGCGGTTAAGCGCCTGCCTTCGGCTCAGGGCGTGATCCCGGCATTATGGGATCAAGTCCCATATCAGGCTCCTCCGCTATGAGCCTGCTTCTTCCTCTCCCACTCCCCCTGCTGTGTTCCCTCTCTCGCTGGCTGTCTCTATCTCTGTGGAATAAATAAATAAAATCTTAAAAAAATAAAATAAAATAAAGTTGGTATTTATACTTCTTCGGATTTTATACATTTTTTTTAAACAATGAACATTCTATATTTTTATACTAGGAAGGAAAAGGAAAAAAGAAAAGAGAAAAAACCCACAGTCCATCAACCTTTAAATACTCAGGCCGGAGAAAATTGTAAAAGCAGACAGGAGGATCTATGGGACGAGTTCAAATGCTATTTACAGAGCTCGCACTGACAGTGGAAAATGCTTATAAAATGGTGTAAAGGGGGAAAACCGGGATACAAAACACTTTATGCATCATAATCTCTGCTGCCCAGAAACACGCAGAGAAAAAGGATTTGCAGGAAATATGCCAAAATATTAACAGCGATGACCTCTGAATACTAGGCTTACGGGTAATCATTACTGCCTTAATACTGTTTTATATTTCCCACATTGCCTAGGAGAGCCCGAAACTGCTTCTAGGATCAGCAAAGATGCAGAACTGACCCTCACAGCAAGCATCAACAATCCAAATCATAAACCGCTCTTACTTGCTTGATGGGGACCAGCAGCAGCAGCAGCAGGGCGAGCATGGGCCTCGCAGGGGCCAGGGGAGAGCGCTTCCTGCAGGGGGAGGTAGGCCTGGCCCCCCGGGCAGCAGGGGTGTCCATGGGCAGCGCGTGGACTCGGGGCGGGGGTCCCGCTTTCCTTCTCCCGGGCGCTGCCCCGCCCGGTGCCGGCCTCACCTTCCCCCCTGCCACTTCACAGGCGCGGGTGCGTTTCTCGAACAGTCCAAGATGTACCACAGGCGGCCTCCTCCTGCATTCCTCCCTGCACAGAGCGAGGAAATGTTTGCACAAACCCTCTCCACGCCGCGCGGAGGGCGTCTGAACCGGTCTGGGGCCACCTACCGATGATTCTCCGGGGTTTCTCATCAGCAGTGGCTCATCCCCCGCCCCGGCCCCCCCAAAGGCAGGGAGATTTTTCCCAGACCTGCCCTCAAGTCAGCTGTGATCCCAGAGACTTCCTCAGCAGAGGCCGCCGGGGAAGAAAAGCCAGGCGGCCAGTGGTTCTGCTCCCGAAGCCCTGCTCAGTGCACGAGGCCCGTGGGCCGAAGCCCCAAGGGCAGGGTCTCGTCGGGGGAGCCCCGTCTATGCAAACACTTCGAGGGAGAAAGCAGCTCCCGACCCAGGCCCTGAAGCAAACCCCCAATCAGGACTCGGGTTCTGTGTACCCAAGAGCCAAACGACGTGGGGGAAAGTCAAAAGCACCTCCCGATCGCCCCTTGTGCCACCGAGCCCACCTGCCAGAGGCTTGCACGCCGCGCACCACCGGCGCACGCTAACTGACCCATTTGCGCAGGCGCGCCATGTACGCATGCGCAGAATCTTCCAGCCAACGCCCACCTGCTTCGTTCGTCCTCACAATAACCATGCGAGAGTGTGCGGATTCCTCCACTGGACGGCTGAGAAAATGAGGCGCAGAGAGGTTGGGGTGCTGGCCTGCGGCCACACAGCAGTCAATGGCCCGGTCAGGAGACCCAGAATCACTGATGCGGCTACCTTGGCAAGGCTGATCTTCCTTGAACTCTCCAGGGGTGTTCCTTTTCTCTAGCGGGGCTCTGGCGGGGCCTCTGAAAGCCTCTGCTTGGCCCTTCTCGCCCCACCTGTCCCTGTCCAGGCTTCCCAGCCTCCAGACCTGAGACCCGGGAGGAAGAGGTCCTGTCTGGCTGAGACGCAGGTGGGCAAGAGACAAGAAGACTGTGTTTTCATTTAGGGTAGTTTTATTTTTCTCTCCATTTCAGTCGAACAGAGGAGTTCGTCTTCGCTAACTTATCTGAGTGAATGAATTCTGAACGGTTGGGGAAAAACAAGTAAGCATCGCTTCATGGAAATCCTTGGAAATTTTAAGATCCCCACGGGGCAAGATTTTAAACCTTAGCGATTAAATGCTCATAGCGAACAAAGACCCGGAAAATGGACTGGGACAATAGTACGATCTCTGGAATCAATGTGGTCGTGTCCGGGACAGCAGGACGAAGAGCGCCCAACAATGCTCCCATCCTTTCCTTACGGCCGGAAAGCCATTCTGGAACCACACGTAAACGACTATGTCTTCCAGGCTGCACACTGGCAAAGGAAATGCCTGCCCGGTAATAATATTCTAGCTAATCTCTTTGGACTTATTCTCAAAAACATTCTTTTTCTGCAGGGAGAGGGGTTGGGGCCACCCAGGACCTCCCCACGGTTGGACAGATGCCATCTAGTGATAAGATGTCATAAACCCTCTTCCCACAAGACCGGTGGCCAAGCCCGCGAATGCGGGGCTCACAGGACGCATCCCCCTTGCCTGTGCCAGCAGGCAGTAGAGAGAGTGACCCACATGGCACCGCCCTTCTCTCCTACCTGCCTGGTCCGGGGATTCTCCATTATTTCTGCAGGTGTATCTGGGTGTCCTCAGGGGGTGCTGATCTGCAACCTAGGACCTGTGTGTTTCACACACCACGTGGAATCTTCCGTGACACTCCCCCTGGCCTCGTTCCTGCATCAGTGTCCTCTGCCCAAGAAGTGACTGTAGTCTCCTCTGTGTCACCACTCCCGGAGGGCGGGGACAGGAGTGAGGGTGCCATGGGCTTTGCCTGGCAGCTTTTGAGGCCCCAGGATGGTGCTGAATGCTGCAGCCTGTTGGCTGTGTGCCGCCCACCCCTGCTCTGCACAGCACTTCGGCCCTGGAGCAGGCTGCCGGCACCTTGAGTCTCTCAGTCCCCGAAACAGGACGTTGTCCTTGGCAGTCCCTGTCTCTGGAGGGCTGGGCAGGGAAGAGGCTGTGCGGGCTATGGGATTCCCCGTTTCTGGCACCCGACACTGAGTACCCTGATGAATGCGAAAGGCAATGGTAGGGAGGACTCACCCAGACACCTGCCCAAATGCCCTTGGTCTTCAGTCAAGGACCAACGCCCTCCACGAGGGCCAAATGGTGGAAGGAACCCGAGTGTCTGTGGACAGGTGAATGCATACACGAAATGTGGTCTATCCGCACAGCGAGATGCTACTGAGCGTTAAAAGGGAATTTGACACCTGCTGCAACACGGGTGAGCCTTAAGGACATTACGCTGAGTGAAATAAGCCAGTTGCAGAGACAATACCGCATGACCCCACTCACGGGAGGTCCCAGGAGCGGCCACATTCATAGGGACAGGAAACAGAATGGCAGGTGCCTGGGTTGGGGATGGGGAGTGAGTGTTCACCGGGGCAGAGCTCCGGTGTCCCAAGACGAAGAGGTCTTGGGATGGGATGTGCAATCATGCGAGAGTAAAAAATGGTCACCAGGGTAAATTTTGTCTTCTGCCTATTTTACCTCAGGTTGAAAAAGACAAAAACAGAAAGCCAACCCCCTCCTACTCACCCACTCCCTGGGAGGACTGAAGGGCCAGCTCTGCTGATGGGAACTCTGTGCTTTCTCCTGTTGTGGCTTCTCCAGCCACAGGTGACACATGGATGCCACACGCTGGGGGGCACCCAGGATCCCCCGGGGGGATGTGAGAGAAGCCTGTAAGGGTGCCAGATGGCAGGGCTGAGAGGGGCGGGTAGCATGCGGGGGCAGGGAGGGGCCCGCTGCTCATCCTGACTCCGCACACCTCCTCCAGCCATGGACAGGGCCAGGCGGCAGCTGGTGCTGACCGTCCTCCCCGTCTGCCTCGCCCTGGCCTTCTCCCTCACCGCCCTGGGCAGCAGCCACTGGTGCGAGGGGACCCGGAAGGTGGCAAAGCCTCTGTGCCTGGACGAGCCGGGCAGGCTCCAGTGCATTCACTTCAGCGGGGGCCACGGCAGCGGTGGCAGGAGGGACAACGGGAGCCAGGCTGTCCAGTACTTCTGGGAGACAGGGGATGACAAGTTCCTCCAGTGCAGGTTCCACGTGGGGCTCTGGCAGTCCTGTGAGGAGAGCCTCGGCAGCGCAGGTGAGCACGGCCGCAGGGGATGGGGGTGGGTGACAGGTGCAGGGAGCTCTGGAGCTGGGCCGCCTGGCTTTGAGTCCCAGCTCGGCCACTGACTGCCTCTGTGGCCACTGACTGCCTCTGTGTCCTTGGGCAAGCTTCTTCACCCCTCTACGCCTGTTTTCTCGGCTGTAAGATAGGAACGGTCGCGGGACTCGTGACCAGGGGTTATTATAAAGATTAAACGACAGTGCCCGCTGCTTTTACCATTTGCTACTGTCGCCCAGTCCCTAGAGGACCCGAAGCGGACCCATCCGTCTCTAAACCGTGTCCTCGCACTTTTAAGGGGGTCTTGGAATGTCAGGTTCTCTTAGAAAACTGACTTTTATCATCATCGGTGGGAAGGGAACCCCCTCTGTGGAGCGCCCACCAGAAGTAAGAATCCTTAACAAGTTAGACCTTTGTCTCTGGAAACCCTTTGAAATAGTCCTGCAAAGTAGATATGATTTCCTCAGCTCACAAAGGAGGAAAGCGAGGCTCAGAGTTTCAGGTCACAAGGCTGGTAAGCCCAACCCCTTGCTCCCCTGGTGATTAAGACACACACCAAAGTCAGAGAAACATGACCCAGGGTACAGCAAAGCCCTCTGGAAAGAGGGCACTCAGAGCCGCACGGAATGAATTTGCTAGAAGCCATTTCCTTGTTAAGCACAGGAAGAATGTGCTAGGAGAATGGAGGGATTGAAGGGCGAGTGAGCCACCGTGGTGAGAACTGAGATGAAACTAAAACAAGGACAAATATGATAATGGTTATCACAAAGACTGACCTATGACAGCTCTGGGCATGGCGAAGTCTTCATAAAGGAGGTGGCTTCCCCAGACCTCCAAGCAGGACTGTGATTTTAATAGATAGAGATTAGGGCTGAGGCTCTTCGAGGCAGACAGGCCGGAGCGAGCAAAGGTCTGAGACAGGACGGTTCCGGTATTTGCACTGGAACACAAGGCAGGTGCACGTGGAAGCCTCATTACGGAAGAATTTAATTCACACGGCTCTTTAGTGTCACCTGAGGCAGCTTCTCCCCTCCGGCAACACAAGGTCACGGTCTCTCCAGGACAAGGAACTGAGCAAGACAATGTTCCCTGGAAAGAAAAACCTAAAGAAAATTAGAAGCATCACTGTTTGTAATGTTAGGGGAGGTTGGGCTGCAGTGGAACCTGAAACCGAGGGCAGGAATTAGAAAATTAGACAGTTGGGAGCTGCTTCCCCAATGACCAGGGAACTGGGAAAAGGGCTCTGCAGGGACTGGCCTTGAGGGAAGGCTGGGGACTGGAAGCTTCATCTCTTAAATGATGTCAAAGCTACCGGCTTCAGGCAGGACTGGAAGCAGGTGCAAACCATCTCCCAGCGTATGGCGCGTGCTTGACCTATTCACGCAAACACTATGAGATAGATGATAGAAACTGTCCCGAGCTTTCTGATAAAAAACTATTACGGGGTCCCAGGAGGGGGCCTTCTCGAACTAAAACAGGGGACAACGGCTGTGTGAGGGTCTCTCAGGCTTACACACACTTACACACACATACACACACACACACACGCATATACTCACACACACTGCCTTCTCATGGATCACACCACTGAAAGGTTTTTAAATATATTGTCAGGAACACAGGCTGAATTCTAAGGAGGGCTGAGGTTCTCAGTGATTCACGCGCTAAGCCAGGTAGAAACAGAGTGTCATTCTTGACCCCTTTCTCATTTATACTTGATGCCATGCCAGAAAGAGACTTTAACAAGCGCCTCGCTGGGCTTTCTCAAAGATGACGCCCCCCCCAAGATGCCTTTTGAGGTGCTCTTTGTAAAATTAAATAAAAAGTGTCAATTGTCAAAAAAATTGGAAAATGTTGCATATTACATTTTCTTCTTGAAAATTCACAGTGCACGTTGACGTCTTAAAATTTCCAAGAAGTCTCACAATAAAGAAGACCATTTACTGTTTATTACATATCCCAGGATTTCCCAAAATTAGTTGACCACAGAGAAAAAGACTGTTCGGAGGAACATTCTTTGTGAAAGTCTTACCTAAAACAACGGATGTATTTTATAGATGGGAAAACCGAGTTCTAGAGGCAGAAGTGCCCCCCCTTGAAGACTGAACAGTTAGATACTGGTAGAGTAAGACACAGAGCTCCGATTTCTTAACCCAGACTCCCCGTTTCCCCTCCCCCCCATAAGCCCAAAACTTAACTGAAGGGCAATTATCTTATAACTGCCAACGAATACATTTGTGTCCATCAAGCCAAAAAACCTTTGCTCACATTTTAATATGTTTCCTAAGATAGTAAGGTTGTCCAGGTAAACCACAGTCCCTAAATATTGTCATCCCTTTATTAAGAACCAAGAAGAGGACATCTACTCCAGAACACCTTTTTTTTTTCCCCTTAAGAGAAACGTGATCACCTCCCCATGTTATAAGATGCCCCCAGACCAAAAAGTTTAGACTTCAGTTTTTATTAAATAATAACCAAAGTAGGGGCGCCTGGGTGGCACAGCAGTTAAGCGTCCACCTTCGGCTCAGGGCGTGATCCCAGCGTTATGGGATCGAGCCCCACATCAGGCTCCTCCGCTAGGAGCCTGCTTCTTCCTCTCCCACTCCCCCTGCTTGTGTTCCCTCTTGCTGGCTGTCTCTATCTCTGTCAAATAAATAAACAAAATCTTTAAAAAATAATAATAATAATAACCAAAGTAATAGCAAACATACAAGAGAATAAAACAGAAGATAGTCATCACAGGTTGAAAACCAATGCCCACAGAAGGTGGCGAGAGAAGCAAAGGGAGCAAGGCCATCGGGGAATGCCAATGACCTTGAAACCTTATCTTCAGCTAAAGGGGGCAGCCCCTTCCTCAGCTCAGCTTTATAGCCATGGGGACTTAGGCGCTCAGTCTTGTCAGATCCTCTGATTTTTCAAGGCAAGTAAGATATTTGGATTTCCACGTGAAAATTCCCAGTTTTAAAGTATCTTGAAGGGCCACGTGGGTGGCTCACTCGTTTGGACCCCTGACTCTTGGTTTCAGCTCAGGTCATGATCTTGCAGTCCTGGGATCGAGCCCTGCATGGGGCTCCATGCTCAGCAGGCAGTCTGCTTCGGATTCTTTCTCTCTCTCTCTCTCTGCCCCTCCCCACCACTGTTTGATATCTCCCTCTCTCTCTCTCAAATAAATAAATAATCTTAAAAGAAAAAAGTATCTTGAACACATTGCATCGGCCCCAGAAAGCACGTCTGCAGCAGAGTATAGCCTGGGGCCCCCAGTTAAAGATCACTCCAAACAAACATCTGCTCTTAAGTGTAATTTATCACAAGCGCCTGGGAGATTCGGGGTACATGAAAGAAAAGGCTTATAGCTGGAGGTGAACGGGAGGGCACCCAAACGGTGCTCGGTGAGAGGGTCAGAAGGGGCGCGGGCTGCTCAGGAGACCTGCCAGCAAGCACTCCAGCCTGGAGAGGGAGCCCCTTAGTCCAGATAAGCCCAGGAGAGGGGCCTTGGGAAGCCCAACCACCCCCAGCTCTGCTGCTCTGAGAGGCCTCGTGGCTGTTTTCCTTCTGAATCAGCTTCATCTCCATCCCTGCAAAAGCTGACCCTCCAGGGGAGCCCTTGCCTGGAGTGCGATTTGGGGACGTCCCCTGCTCAAGCCACCTCTTCCTATCCCCGTGCCTGTTGCCCGAGTGCCTTTCAAGGGGGGCAATGCGTCTGATTCCACCGTTTGAAATGAAGACTCTGGGCGGAGACCGTGCTTACACTGCGTTCTTTTCCTTAGGCGGTGCAATGAGTCCACAAAACATGCTGGTTTCCCATTCTTCACTGTTCGGCTAACCCCCCCCAGAGGTCAAGGACAGAGGGGACTGGGCACCCCATGGGGGGCGGAAGTGGAGGGACGAGCAGACAGGGATGCAAGAGTCCAGCGCTGGGGACCTGGCTGTCGTGTCCCAAGCTGGCTTGTTGCCCCGCCTGGCTAGTGAAGCCCTTGCCTCCGAGCTCTGTTAACGCCCGCCTCTCTGGCTTCATGGGATTTAGGAAGATTTTTCCTTTTAATCCCACTGGCTTCATTCAAAAGGAACACCATTTCTGAGGATTGAGATTAATCAAGGGGTCACTATGGCCTGACTCCACGCCCAGGCTGAACTCAGCCTTTCAGACCTTTGGTGAAGTCTCCTAATATCCTTGGCTGGCCTCCACTTTCTCTTTGCCCTGCCCCTGGCTCTGTACCTGGCCCCCCCTTTACTCCTGTGACAAAGGACAGGCTTGTTGGGAAGGCAACATAGACGAGGAGTCCCCCGAGCGTTATGTAGAAAGACAGCAGGTGGCCATACGCAAAAGGATACGGGGTCTCAGGTGGGAGAGCCCAGTTTCCGATTCTGACTCTACCAACCTGTCTGAGCCTGGCCTCCAAGTCTGTCGAAGGCTATGCGTACTCGCCTTTATGAATAATGTAACACTCAAAAAAAAAAAAAAAAAGTCAGGCAGTTCACAGAACACTTTCACAACTTCTCATTGGAGGACTTGTATGATGCCCATTTCACAGATGAAGAGAGTGAGGTTTAGAGCACAAAGTTTCTCTGAGAGCAGCACAGGAGTATAGAGATGTGCCCCAATGTTGTGGGGGCCTCCTTGGTCGAACCAGGGGGACACAGACAAATTTGGGGGACTGTGACCATAGCATCACAGCCGCTGCCCCCAAATCTCAGAATCTGTGAGGAAAACGGACCCATTGCCTCAATGCGAAGTTGACTTAATTAAAAAGCTGAAGAGGCCCCTGCGGCTTTAGATGAGCAGATGGGTCCCCGAGGCTGCCGTCCTCCAGGCTGTGTAAACGCCCTCCTATGCGACAGGTGAGGCCCTTCTGCATGTATCCCAGCAGGGCGGCTCAACCAAATGGCTGTATCATAAACCCAGGCTTTGTTCCTCTTCCTCCTATAACCCAGCAGAAGTGCGTTGCACACTGCAAAGCAATGAGGCCCCAGGGCCCACGGAGTTTCGTGGGAACGAGCATGGCAAATCTTACGGTTCCCGGTTTTCAGACACGCACCGCTACAAGCACGCCCCTGCTTGTGCATATGGTCCTTCCTGCAGGAGCCTGACGGGGGAGAAGCTGAAGCCAAAGGAAGGGCTCCGTGTTCGGAGGACAGGTAGAGAAGGCTGGCCATAAAAGAAGAGGAACTTGGACTCAATGCTGGAGGAATAGGGAGCCACTGTCGGTTCTAGGGGAGTTACCTGGGATTTTCTCTCCTCCAAAGGAGAAGTAGTTTCCACGGTTGAAAGATGCTCCCCTGAGCTTATTTCTGTCCCTGAAAACTTCCAGCAAAGGCAGGTGGTGTGACCCTGGCCCTCAGGGCACTTAGAGTCTATTACAATTAATAATAATCTGTGCTAGCCACGTGCAAAAAGGGCCCAGCAGAACTCATTTCATCTCAGCGAGATTTCAGTGTATAGGAACTGAGAGCAGCTTTCCTGTCTATTATGTCATTAAGCCTCGAAGTGAGGCTACAGCAGGGACTGCTGGACCTGTCTTAGGGACGAGAAAGCCATTCCTTTGCCGCGTCAATGATCTGCACCCCACCTTGCCCTGTTTTAGTTCCTAGCGGCCCAGACGGGGAGCAGCTCCGGGTCTCAGGCATCTCGGCATCCCCCTCCCCCCCACCCCGCCCCGTGCCTTCCCTGCCGTCCACCAGACTGCATTAAATCAATGCTGGGCCCCTGCAGGCTGAGTCCCAATGCTCAGCACGCTGCCTCTGCGTGTGCTGTCCTGTACCCGTCACTTCCCCTCTGGGGTCCTCTGAGTTCCACGGGGAAGAAGCAGGTGATTGGACACCTGCCATGGCAGATGGTCCTCCGAGGCAAAGCCCACCCTTCTGGAGCATGAACTAAGCCTGGGTGGGTTCTGCCTAGTCTCTGGTGCACATGCTGTCTTGCCACACTCCAGAAAGCACGATGGAATGCAAATAACTAAGTCACTCAGTAACAGATCTGAATCTGCTCCAATTCCTTTTTTTTTTTTTTAAGATTTATTTATTTGAGAGAGAGAGAGAGCGAGAGCAAGCACAAGCAGGGGGAGGGGCAGAGGGAGAGGAGAGAGAGAGAATCCCAAGAAGGCTCCACGCTCAGCCTGGAGCCCAAGGCAGGGCTCCATCCCAAGACCCTGAGATCATGACCTGAGCCCAAATCAAGAGTTGGACCCATAACCAACTGAGCCACCCAGCCGCCCCTGCTCTAATTCATTTTTTTTAATCATTACAAACTTTGTTACTTTCCCTCTAACTGGAAACAAACTCCCTGGGGCTCATACGTAATGGATGCTGCTGGGGAAGTTGAGAACCCCCGATCTAAGGCTCACAGTATCAGTCCAGATGTAAAAAGCAGCCCCCAAATCCTAGTGGTTTAAGTCGACACGTTCGTTTCTAGTTTATTCTGTGTGGATTGCAAGGTCGGCAAGGGGTGAGTCCTCCCCACAGCCATTCAGGGACCCAGGCTGATGGAGACTCTGACTGGACGTGTGCCTCTGTGATCACAGACCCAATGGGGACAAGAACCATTGGACAGCCCATTGGCTCTTAAAGCCTCTGACCAGAAATGACCCACCTCACGGCAGCTCCCAGTTCACTGTCCAAAGAAAGTCATATGGCCAAGCCCGGACTCACGGGGATGGGGTGCGATTGAATCACACTCCTGTGGGGTGGGTGGGGGGCAGCACACGAACAATAAACCAGTCTGCCAGTCCCCCCAATCGTTATTCACAATGACCCGGGATAGAGGGAAGGCACTCGAAACACAGTCTGTCGCTAATTGTCCCAGCTCCTCCTGCTTACGCATATATTCTCCTTGTGTTCTAGGTGAAAAGTGTAGGAGTTTCCAGAGTGTAATACCAGCTGAAGAACAAGGTACCTCCCTGGTGTTCCGCCCACCAGCACGCCCCATAATCTGGATAATTTGTATTGTTTTTGTTGGGATAGGGGGAAAGATGAGGGTAATTTATGGTTTTCCCATGAAGTCAAATCCCAAAGCTAGAACCGTGGGGTCTTTGCATGTGCCTGGAAAATTTTGCTGGGGGTGGGGAGTGGGAAGCCCCGACGGGTAGTGTTTGCTGTTTCCCAGGGTAGGAATACTCCCGCCGTGGCTCATTGCAAGCTACCAGTGCACGGTTGATGCTGTGCTGAGCTCCGGCCACCACTGCCTACAGTACCGTGTCTCCGTAACACTCACCAAATCCGCGATGACTTTCTCAGTATCCGTTTCCTCAGCTGGAGTAAAGGTTTTGTGAAGGCATGAATCATGCCTATTTCATCACTTCTGGGTCCCCAGCATCTAGCTTGCTCTGTTGGAGGACTTCCAGGAACATTAGCTTCCCTCCCTGTCCCCGTGGTCCATTTGCCTCCATCTCCAACACAGTTCCTTGGAGCCGCAGGCGGGGTCCGCTCCAAAGGGCAAAGAATTGGCTCACATAGACACAAATAAGGTTTTGGGATCTCGAACCAGGGCTCTTAAACTCTCAGACGTCTCTGCCTTCTAAGTGTGTGTATCGTCTTTAAAAAGACAAAGAAAAAGTCTTCTGGTGAAATGTAAACAACGCATTAGGTTTTGAGCTGGGGAAGAGAGACCCCCAGCATCTCTCGTGTCTTCGCATCAGACTCTTATTCTGTGTTTTTCCCTCCCAGCGAAGGACAATATTTACACAATCCTCTCTCAACCCCAAGGAGCCCTCTATCACTGCCAACTTTCTAGATTCAACAGACGTAGCTGTGGGGTTTTTTTGTTTTTTGGGTTTTTTTACCCCTTGGCATTTGTTTTTTTATTTTTTATTATTTTTGTTTGTTTTAGAAGCGAACTAAATCAAAGGGCTCGACATGGCGGGACTTCTGAATTCTTAATGCTCAGCGTCTCTGTCACCCTCACATTTTGGCAGGTGTTCTGTGGTTGTCCATTGGGGCCGAGATCTTGAATATCCTTCTGCTGTTGGCAAGCGCCGTCCTCCTGGGCTCCAGAGTGAGTTATCACGCCTCGGGGTTCCACTGGCTCAAGGTGGACGCGTCCGTGGCCATTCTGACGGTGCTCGCAGGTACCTGTCCACAGCAGTGTTCAGACAGGCTGAGTCCCCACCCTGCCCCAGCGGGAGGGACTGAGCTTCAGGCTGGCTGTCCCCATCGTCCAAGTGCAGGCTGGCTCTTTTCTGTCGATGGCCGGCTCATCAGGACAGCTGGCTGGTCTACCAGAGAAGTCACTGAGTTAACCCCATTGCGGGGACAGCAATGATGCTTAGGTGACTGATGAAAAGAAAGGGGGTAGACATAGAGGATGGAGAATAAAACGTCTTACTGCGTCTTTATCACAACTCTGGGAAGGAGAGAGGCTGGCTCCGAGAACAGAAATTGCCTAATTTAGTAGGGCGGTTATGCATGGAATCCTGCCTGGGTTCACATCTCTGCTACCTCATGGCTGTGTGACCCTAGGCAAGGGACTCAACCTCTCTGAGCCAGCTCTCTTAAAAGACTATGGTGATGACCAGGTAAGAATGCGCCTAGTATGTAGTAAGAATGCAAGAAATGGTCACTTGCTGAAAATCTTTATTCAAGTTTGGTGTACATGTAAGAATGGAAAACTCCCTTTTCGGGGGGGGTGGGGTCTTCTGTGTCCTCGAAGCAACTTTTAGAGAAACTTCATTTGGTCTCCTGAGTTGGCCTTTCCATCAAGAAAAGAACCCCGAACAGATGACTTCCTTCGCTTCTCTGTCCCAATACTCAAAGCTCTGTTAATAGTGCCTCAGTCCAGTTGGGAGCTCACTTCTGTGCTTCGTAAATGTCAGGTGTCTTTCCCAAGCCGTATCATCAGTGAATAGGATGATAAAATCCAATTTCTGGATCTTCCTAGCAAAGAAGCAGGCTATGGACTCTTGGAGACTCTTCCAAGGTCCTGGCATGCCCAAGGGCCCCCAATGTCAGGAGAGTAGGCTTCTTTCTGGATGTCTGATCAGTTTCCACTGTGAGCAGGACCTCAGGTAGAATGTTTGAGAATTTACGTCACAAGGACTTTAGCCGGCCCTATTAACATATAAATAATCGCCCGCACTGATTAGAACTCATTTCTATTTGGGCCCCTGAAGCCATCCCTAACGGACCACCATTCGCCATACATTTTTAAATTAAAACACCATATGTGTAATCAGAGTCCCCGCAAAAGAAAGACAAAGCAATGAAACAACTAGGGTTTAAGAGTAAAATTCAAGAAAGCTTCCTTGAACAGAAGACCAAACTCTATATATAGAAAGCTTCCTCCAAGTGCCTGGAAAAACAGACACAGTGAATTCGAATCCTCAACGTGTCTTACCAAACGTATGGGAAAAAAAGTCTTCAGGGGTCTCCAGGAAAAAGGCCAAGACACTTACAAAGGAAAGAAAATCCCATTGGCAATGGATTTCTGTTCCTCCTGATTACTGCCATGGGAGTCTAGTGGGGCCAGAAACACTCAGATTTTTATCTGCAGTATCCCAGTGTTTAAGTGTTAGCAAACCATCCACATGAAAAAAAACAACATGACAGAACACTGTAGAATGTGGCATCAGGCCAAGTGTAGCTCAATGACCCCTCATCTGTGCTGGGAAAGAGAGAATGGAACATTGGAGCCTCTGAGCCTAGGGAGATCGGGCGTCATAGACTGGGGAGAGTTGGTCACGCGAGGAATGACATGGCCACTGTGTGTGAATTCATGACAATAAGGAATTAGTGTGATCGTGAAACATGAAGTCTGCTTGAAAGGCTCAAGGACGGTGCCACTGGCTTTTTTACACCCAAGTCAGGTAAGGTAGAGAAACTCCGTTCCTAACCGTGGCTCGTAGAGAAACTCCATTCCTAACCATGGCTCATGGAGCTCTCCTTTGCAGGGCTCCTCAGCATGGTGGCTCACATTACGTACACCACCATTTTTCAAATCACTGTGAACCTCGGACCAGAAGATTGGAAGCCTCAGACGTGGGACTATGGCTGGTCCTACTGGTGAGTTGCTGGCCATGGTGCCCAAGTCCTGATGGGCCAGCTGGGATGCACAGAGGTTTTGAAGGACTACCGACCTTGGCCATTGTTCCGCCATCTGACTTTGGATGACTTTCTTAACCATTCTGTAGCCCCGCTCTCTCCTCCGTGAAGGGATGACACCTGTCTCATGCGTTCATAGGCATTTAAAGAGATTATGTTTGTAAAATCTTGGGCCCAGAGTCAAGTCCTCAAGCGATGGACACACTGATGGTATTCCATTCTTAAACACAGCTTCAGGGGAAAGTCCTGAGTAATAATGCCTAGTAAATAATTCAGTGATGGGAGACCCAGCCCCTGTTTCTAATGGACAGACCAAGCCAGGACGTTAAAGTTCTGTCTCTTAATGGAAAGACTCAGCCATATAAGATCACAGGGGTTCTTTTTGATATGGATTTCCAGTGCACAGCTGTGGCTTTACACACACACACACACACACACATATGTTCATCTTGTGTAACAATCTCTTATGTTACTTTTCTCTTTGTAAAACAAAGTAACACACTCTAGGTTTACTCCCTCATCCTACCATTCTAGGGCTTGGTGAACATATCCCTGACACTGTAACCCACATCATTTATTCGATGTTGTACTCCTCTTAGTTTGTGTCCCAGCCCGAAGAAGTTATTTTTTTTACAAACATTTCTTCAGAGCATCGCACCATTCTCTCCACCTGCGTGTCACCTTAGTTGCCTCCTTCCAAACAGGTGTCGTCGTTTCTTAGGTGATGTCACCGGTGCTGCACCCGGTGGCGAACACAGCTGCACTAGAGCTCAGATCAGTGGCAGGTGGGCCACAACTATGGCCAATTTATGCTGTGGGTTGAAGTAGATCCCAGACGTCAACGGAATCTGTAGAAGGGTCTATGTGTTTCCTATATCACTTTGTTCCGTTTCCAATTGTAATTACTTAACTTTTAATCAAAGAAATAGATGCAAATCGTTTTTAAAAATCAAATAGTATTAAACAGGGGCACCTGGCTCGCTCTGTCAGTAGAGCACGCAACTCTTGATCTCGGGGTTGTGAGTTCAAGCCCCACGTTGGGTGTAGAGATTCCTTAAAAATAAAATCTTTTTAAAAATCCAGTAGCATAAACATAGCAATCTCTCAATTCTGTCTCTCCCTACCCTACTCGTCCAGCCCCACCAAAGTCTTCCGTCTTCCTCTCCACTCCGCTGTTCTGAGGCATGCCACAGGGCTGCCACATGACACGTCCCTTTGCCACTCCTTTGTCCTGGAGAGCTGCTTCCTAGGTCCCATATCGTTATCTTACTTAGTTTGCATTCACATTTCATGGGAGCACATCCCCCAGTAGCTCTCTACAAAAGGTTTCAGTGAGGGAGAAATTATTTTATTTCTTGCATATTTGGAAAGGTACTTATTCGATGCTCTGTATTGGATTGATAATTTGGCAGAGTGTAGAATCCTTTGTTGAAAATCATTTTCCCTGAAAAATGTCAAGATGTAGTTCCATTTCTTTCTAGAACTTATGGCTTCTGGGAAGAGTTCCATACTCTTCTGATTCATGTTCCGTTATGGGTAAGCTGGTGTTTTTTTACTTTTTTTTTTTTTTAAAGATTTTATTTATTTATTCGACAGAGAGAGACAGCCAGCGAGAGAGGGAACACAAGCAGTGGGAGTGGGAGAGGAAGAAGCAGGCCCACAGCGGAAGAGCCCGATGTGGGACTCGATCCCGCAACGACGGGATCACGCCCTGAGCCGAAGGCAGACGCCCAACCGCTGTGCCACCCAGGCGCCCCTACTTTTTTTTTTAAAGATTTTATTTATTCGACAGAGATAGAGACAGCCAGCGAGAGAGGGAACACAAGCAGGGGAGTGGGAGAGGAAGAAGCAGGCTCATAGCGGAGGAGCCTGATGTGGGGCTCGATCCCATAACGCCAGGATCACGCCCTGAGCCGCAGGCAGACGCCTAACCGCTGTGCCACCCAGGCGCCCCTGTGTTTTTACTTTTTATTACCGGTGTTCAGAAATGTCAGGATAATGCACTTTGGAGGTGAAATCTTTCATTCACTTTCATTCTTCTTTCCTGTGCTTGATGGGCCCTTCAATCTGAATAGTCATGTGCTAGAACTCTGGGGATTTTTCTGGTATTATTTCATTGATTATTTCCATTCCTTGGCTTTCTGTTCTCTTTAGAAACTTCTTCATAGTTTGATATTCAGAGTCTCGGATTAATCTTCTAGATATCATTGCATCCCTCACATTTTCTAGCTCCTTCTTCTTGTAATCCTTTCTGACAATATTCCTCTCTTTGTCATCTAACCTTCCTATTGAATTCTTATTTTGGATCTTACTTGAATTTCCGAAAGGTCTTTCTTGTTTTCCAGTTGCTCCTTTTTCGTATATCCTGATCTTGCTTTGTTCCCACAGCATCTTCTGATATCTTCCTATCGCTAGGGATCAAAGGGTTTTCTTCTGGTTGCTGTTTTCTTCTGTTCCTTGTGCTATCTCTTTTCTTTAGGTCCTCCCCGCCTTTTTTTCTGTTTATTGTCGGGCTTTTCCCCTAGCTGTTGGTATCCTTGATGTCGAGTCATATTGAGGGATGATTGGAAACGCTGGAGTGGGTTTAGAACTTAGCTATGGGTAGGTTTCTTTGTAGGTCATCGGATAAGGAGACTTCTTTGTTACCCGGGAATTTCACCCCCTGAAAACACAAGTGCCAGCTGGCTGAGGTTCTTTCTCAGCAAACATTCTGCCGGGTTCTGTGGAAGGTGAACAGTGTAGACCGTCATCTCAGCATGCAGCAGGCTTCCAGAAGGTAGGGATAGAAAGTAACAACACCAACGCCGTGCCCTGGGTTAGAGCCAACCACCGCCACAACAAAATATGTTAGCAGACACCATGCAGAGTACTTCCCATGCATTAGTTCATTGAATTACTCACAACTACCCTGTGTGCAGTGTTACTATTAGTCAAGTTTTGCAGATGAGGAACCTGATACAGAGAGGTAAAGTCACCAGCCCAAGGACCCACAGCTCTTAAGAGACGGGTGCAAACCCACAGTGCTAACTTAGCACAATGACTCCGAAGTCCGTTCTCTTAACCACCTGGCTATGACAACACTATTGGCTGGTCTCTGAAACTTGTGATCCAAAGTCTAGGTCCAAATGGGGTGGAACAAGGAGCTGGTTTTTCACCAGACTGACCCCAGCAGGAAATTCTGGAACCACAGCCCTCTACTTCTTCTTAACCGTGCCTTTTGTTGACAGCCTCGCGTGGGGTTCCTTTGCCCTCTGCATGGCTGTGTCGGTCATGGCCGTGAACAGATACACAGCAGCCCGCCTGGAGTTCATGGAGAAACAGAAGTTACAGGAGGGCAGTCGGCACTCTCAACGCAACTTCCCGAAACCCAAGGCTTTGGAAAATGTTCAGGAAACAGAAGCTGCTCTCAGCCTTGCCAGACATGCCCTCCTCGTGAGTGTATCTGAGCACCTGCCACCAAGTGCCCCAGGCAAAGTGTCCATGTGCTAGCCAGTACTTATGGCCATAAAATCTGCACAGGCAGGCAAGCCAGGGACTTCTATCCACAATGAACATCTCTGGGGTGGACTTCAGAAGGCTTGTGGTCCAGATAAACCTTCTACCCACCATCTTACCCTTTATTAAACAGCTTTGGCTTCAGCTACTGATTCCTGGTAAAATGCCAGTGTCTTTAAGTGAGATTATGCTTACAGAAGATATCAACCATTGACACTCTAGTATAAATGAGCGTCTCAAGCTTTCCTGACAGTGGGTTTAATAAGGGTAACCAAAGAAGAGGGAACATGTGAGTACTAAGGATAAGAGAAGCTGAAGAAAGGGGAAAGCAAGGTCCTGACTACAAAGGGTGTGAAATGTGTTGCCATGTTTGCTGACAGAGGAATCCAGAAAATTTTTCCCTTAAGGAACACACACAAATTGATAGTATGTGTGACTAACTCATACTTTCCCTTCTATTTTAATTAAGAAGACACAAATTTAAAGAATTGATTTTGTGTTACTTTATTTTTAAAGATTTTATTTATTTATTTATTTATTTATTTATTTATTTATTTATTCGACAGAGATAGAGACAGCCAGCGAGAGAGGGAACACGAGCAGGGGGAGTGGGAGAGGAAGAAGCAGGCTCATAGCGGAGGAGCCTGATGTGGGGCTCGATCCCATAACGCCGGGATCACGCCCTGAGCCGAAGGCAGACGCTTAACCGCTGTGCCACCCAGGCGCCCCTGATTTTGTGTTACTTTAAATATATTTTTTTTCTCTGCAATTTCCTAATTTCCACCTATAATAGAATCCACTTGGAAGGATAACCAAATGATAAAACAAAATGAGAACAGTCGAATGGAATGACATCTTATCACAATTAAGTAGGACAAATGTTGGAATTGCCGTGCTTAAATTGCCAGGCACTTTTGCTTCTAAAAATAAACATTGCCAAACGTGCGAGTTTTGTTTGAAGCAACGGCGGGCTGCTTTTCTTAATGTGTTCAGTTGCAATATTATATGAGTTCATCTTGTATCTTAAACTAACATATTATTGAGGCCACAGGTTGTTAGACACATACTTTCGGTTTTTGAACAAAAATGAACTGCTAAGTTATAACAACCCTAAATACGTCCTAACTTAGATTCATTTTTTAAAAAGTATTTAAGTGTTTAATGAACACATCATTTCTGGGGGAAAAAGCTACAACCCCCTTGAATATTTCAAATAAAGTCACTCAATCTGCTTATGCTAAACCGTCTGGCAAATGAAGGTCCCAGGGGATTTTGTGTTTTGTTGAACCAAGCATATTTGAAGAGATATAAAATGAAATTTTCCAGAATAAGCCCAACTCAGAAAGGCATGCTGAGGTCCCCTGGGCCATTTCTTCACCTAGAGCAGAGCCGTCTGTACCCAGTGGCTTCTGCCCTCCGCAGTATATGGCTTCTTTTCTATGGTTCGTCACCCCTGTGTATCCATGTACATAGATCACTGTCCCAATATCAGGGCAGAGTCTGATTCTAGAGAGAAGGAGACGTGCCGGAAATGTTCACAGACACACCCGGTTCTCTTTTAAAAAGCAAAACAGAACAAAACATATCTATGCAGAATGTGGCAGAAGGTATCAAAGAGGAAAAGAATTTCTTTGCTTCATCCTCTGAGCCCCCAAGGCACTTTTCTTCCTTTTAAATGTTTTAAACATCAATTTTTTTCAAGTATAACATACAAAACCCTAAGTATACACAAACCCTGAGTGTAGAGCTGAGTGAATTTTCAGACAGTGAGCGTAGCCACGTGACCACCCCCGAGATCACGAAACAGCCACAGTGTCTCACGTCCATCTAGCTTTGCTCTAAGACAGACCTGGGTGGCTTTTGATTCCTTAGTACTGAAATCATCTATTTATGCACTTGTTCCCCTCTTAAAGATTATAAATTACTTCTAGAAGGCAAGGACCGTTCTCTGTACCTCCCCCAACATTTAAAACAGTGGTGACCAAGTAGAAAACGCTCAGAGGTACGTATGGTGTGTCTATGTGTGTCTATATATAAAGAAAGATCATAAGAACACACACACATTATATATATTCTATCAAAGAGATCTTGCTGTTTTTTAGTATTTTGCAGATATTAATATAGCTTGGATGAAGGGCATGAATTTCTGGAGCCAGAGTGCCTGTCTAGAAACCCTCGCTCCTTACCTTGACCTTGGGTGAGTCACTTGTTTCTCTGTGCCTCAGATTTCTCATCTGTAAAAGGAGAGAATAATCCTCGCTGTTTCAAGGATCGTGAGGACTGAGTGCATTCGGATGTGGGACGTTCTTGGAATAACACTCGGCACCTAGTCAACACAACAGCGGGATGAACTGCTCAGATCTGCCATGTGCAAAGCACCGTGTCAGGTCCTGTGGGTATTTAAGGAAACAAGATAGAGTCTGAGCCCTTGCCAGAGGGTTGGGGAAACAACGGTGAAATCTTGGTGACCACGTCCAGGGGAAAGCCAGGATCGAAAGAGTGCTAACCCACCAATCATTTTCAGTCTGGACACCATCCATCCTTAGTTAACCATTTAGTGACTTTTTATCAGATGTCTAGAATGTTCCAGACACCGTGCCAGTCTTCCTAGAACGCCCTTTTCTGGTATTAGCAAGATGTCCATTTGGGGTCAGTTGTTGGAGAACCGGTCCTTAGCTACTGCTTACTTATTGCTTGGACAGACAAGGCAGTTTCCAAGTGTTCTAAGAAATCCATCACGAGAAGAAGCCAGCAATGTCTCTCCATGGTTTTCCCCAACCCGGCTCGGGGGACTCAGAGGCCAAGGGTCCACATCGCCCCTTACGAGGTGGGTTGCAAAGAAGGGTGACAGCTGACTCCCAGTGCTTGGGCAAGAATAACCGAGAAAAGCAGAAGTCTCAAGTGAGCCTAAATTCACTGGTTGGCCCTGAGTCTGTTGTACGGATTGTTTTCATGGAATGATCAACTTAGCCTCATTATTGTCATCAGACAAACCCTCTTGGGGAATCACCACTGGGTAGTCTAGGCCGAGCGGGACTTCTCTGAAGACCAGAATAAGGTTAGTAAGCCTACCTACTGAGATGTGCCATGTTTGCTCATGTCAACGTTGTTCACTCCTTAAACACTGTGAGGTGTTACATGTATGTAAAAACCACTGGGCGTGTCATGGAGATACAAGCGTGGCTGAGAACTTGCCCCCGAACCCAAAAGGCCATACTCTGGCCCTATAGAAACAATTTAGTGGTGTTCTCCAGGAAAGAGAGGTTGGGGGAGGTTGGAAAACAGCCAAGGGTAATGGTTAAGGGACATGTCCATCACTTGGTCGTTGACCAACAGTATCATTCACTCTTGTTAAGTCAACTGGGCTGGGTCAGAGAGTCAGAACATCTGGGTGGGGCATGAAATCCTAGGGATTTTTTTTTTTTAATTTGTCACACAAAGCAGGAGAGAGACATTTTTTGCACGGTGAAAACACGGAAGAAAAGAAGGTCGCAATCTGAATACCGGAGAATTTGGAGGTCAGGGGAGATGATAAGAATGTCAGACAGGATACAGCCACTTCTCCCTTTCTCTCGGTTCGGTTATTTTATTTTCTCTTTTTGACTAGGAAATATTTTAATACACGTGAGCTGAGGTAACAGAGGTGCACGCAGCCACTGGTCGACGTAACAGAAGTAAATGTTTTGTCATGGTCGCCACAGATCTCTCTTTTTTAAAAAAGAAAAGAAATACGTTGTAAGAGATATAGTGAACGCCTCGCATCCCCTCCCCATCTTCGTCCTTCTCTCTCCCAGGTCGTACCCACCATCCGGGAGTCACGTCTATGCACGGTCGCGCACATTTATCGTGCACACCTGTACCCACAACCTACCGATGAAAGGGTCTTGTCTGGCTTCACATCATCTTAGATTCAGGTCGTCTCCTCAAATGAGGTCGGACCATTTTGGAACCAATTTTTTTATCGTTTAAAACACACATAAAGCAAATTTACCATCTTAACTGTTTTTAAGTGCACAGTTCGAAGGCGTGGAGCAAATTCTACGGTACAACCATCACCCCCATCCGTCCCCGGAACTCTTGTCATCTTGCAAAACTGAAACTCTGTCCCCATTCAACACTAACTCCCCATGGTCCCCTCCCCCCAGCCCCTGGCACCACCATTCTGCTTTCTCTCTCTATGACTTTGACCACTCTGGTACCTCCAAAAAGTGGAATCCCACAGTATTTGTCCTTTTGTGACTGGCTTATTTCATCCTTCAGGACAATGTCCTCAAGGTTTATCCATGTGGTAGCAAGTGTCAGAATGTCCTTCCTTTTTAAGGCCGAATATTCCAATTTTTTAATATGCCGGGCTAGTCCAACCACCCACCATCCTGCCCCACCCTGGCTTCTCCTCTTCAGCAGCCCTGCTACCGATGCGATGTGGTCTCCAGGCACTGGGAGCACCCACGCTTCCAAAGGGAGATCAGGAGTGGAAGCACTTTTGAGCAGCAAAGCAAGAGCTGGTCTTGGCCGGAAAGAAGGATTGAGCTAATAGGACCTGCGTTTCAGCCCAGAGAACATGCATGGGGTGTGAGGAGGTGACAGACCCAACAATGTCCTGGTTATGGAAGTATGTGCACACATGTTACCTGACTTAGCCCTGGCACGCTTCACCTCCGAACCCTGCCCAGGGTCCTCAGGAATGGGTGCTGACATGCATTGAGATAAGGCAACGAGATGAACCAACACAGATGAGGAAAAAACTGCCAGGGAGAAGGGAGAAACTGAGGCCATCAGGTGCAGCAATGGGCCAGACCCCTTCTGGGTGTTGAATACACATCACCTCTTATATTCTATCTCTGCATGAGGATGAAGGTGATAGTATTAGTGTTTCCATTTCCAGAAGACGGCCGTGGGATGCAGGTTTACAAGTCAAGAGCAGAACTGGGATTTGGACTCAGCGCAGGTGGACTCCAAGCCCCTTTCTGGGGGCAGAGTGAGAGACAAACCCTCTTGTCTCCTCCTCCCTCCCCAGGTGGGACTGTGGAAGGACAGGGCATCTTAAGGGAGGAGTAAAGGGGTTGAAAATGCAGGGAGGAAGCCAGTGAGGGAGCACTTTCTTCCGATCCAGAGATGGATTAGGGCAATTTGAAGCTATATTCATGGCTTGAAACATGGCCTCTGCTTGGAACCAAGGGGACTGAAGAGGCTTCCAGAGGAGAAGCCCGACTGGGGTCTGCTCTGCCCTAGACTCTGATTTTCATACCCCAGGTTTTCCAGGATGGCCCCCAATCCCCCCACACTGCTCAGTCTTAGTTCCCAATTCTTGGACTAGAAAATACCATTACTCAGGGTCAGGCAAATCCTTAGGCTTCTGTCCTAACTATAAGGTAGACTGGGGATTTGGAGCAAGCATCTCTGTGCAGACTGAAGAGGGTGCTTTTGGTTGGAATACCCCTCGTCCGTGGCAGTCAAGCTGGAAGAAAAGGAAATCCCCACCACCCTTAGCAGATGTGAGTTTTCCCTGGCACAACTTCAGTTCCCCTGAGAGCTGTGTCTGAGCCCAAACGTAGTTCCACACCTAAGATCCCACTGCCCTGTCCTGCCTCTTCCCCAGCTCCAGGGTCATGGGGCAAAGTGGAAGCAGCCTAACATTATTCCCCCGCACTCGGAGGAGCGTGTAGCCGGTGGCCCCGGGCGTCTCTCAGACCTAGTGAGGCTGTCACCCAAATGTCAAGGTGTGCAGAAGACCCTGCTGTCAGAGCAGAAGGTGTGGGGAGTTTGGATGGATCACGAGCCACCTCGCAGGGCTGGCCTGTTACAGAGCCACTGATGGGACGTCTGAAGGAGAACCGAGCTTTGGATAATCTTCACACGGACGTTCTTGTCAATGTCACCAACGGCTCCCCATTACTAAAGTCAAGGTCACTTGTCAGACCTTATCTCACTTGACCAATCAGCAGTATCAGATGCAAATGGTCACCTCCCCCCCTTCAAACACTGTCTTCACTGGACCCCTAGGACATAGCTCTCTGGAGTCTCCCCCAGCACCCTGGCCACATCTCTTCAGTCTCCTTTGCTGACCTTTCTTCAAGTCCCCAACCTCTGGATGTTGGAGTACCAAAGAGCGCAGCCTTCCAACTTCCCCCCTGTCCACGCTCACGTCTTAGGTCTCCTCATCCCATTGCATGTCTGGCAACACCACCAACCTGTGATAGCTCCTATATGTAAAACCTGAGCCTAGACCTCTCTTACCTGGACAAGCCTCCAGACTGGCTTTCCCAGCTTCCTACTCAACACCCCCACTTAGATTCAACAGGATTTCAAAATTAACACAGACAAAACAGAACTTGTAATTCACCTATGTTCCCAATTTCTGTGCCCTGGAGCCTTCCCCAACTCAAAAAAAGAAGAAGAAGAGGAAGAGGAAGGGGAAGGGGAGGGGAGGAGGAGGAAGAGGAGGAGGAGGAGGAGGAGGAGGAGGAGGGGAAGAAGAAGAAGGAGGAGGAGGAGGAGGAGGAGGAGGAGGAGGAGGAGGAGGAGGAGGAGGAGGAGAAGAAGAAGAAGAAGAAGAAGAAGAAGAAGAAGAAGAAGAAGAAGAAGAAAAAGAAAGGAAGAATGAAGGGAGGGAGGGAGGGAGGAAGGGAGGAAGGAAGGGAGGAAAATTAATAGTAACTCTATCCTATTAGTCATTCAAGTCAAAATCTTGGAGTAGAGACGCCTGGGTGGCTTGGTCGGTCTTGGTCTCAGCTCGGGTCTTGATCTCAGGGTCACGAGTTCTGGCCCCGTGTTGGGCTCCACTGGGTGTGCAGCCTACTTAAAAAAAAATCTTGGAGTGATCTTGACTCTTCTCTTTCCTTTATTCCCCTCTATCCAACCTATGAGCAAATCCTGTCTGCTGTACCTTCAACTATGTCTGAATCCAGGCACTTCTCACCACCTTGACTGCTACCCAATGAAGACCAGCCAAGGCCAGCCTCACTGCCTACCTGGGTCACTGCTGCAAAAGGCTCCGGCTGGCCTCTCTACTTCCAAACTCGTCCCCACACCACATATTCCCAGTACAACAAGTATACGTGAAAGTCAAATCACATCTTTTCTTTCCTCTGAACACTCCAAGGATTACCATCTCTTTTAGAGCAAAAGCCAAAGTTCGAATCATGTCCTACAAGATATGTAGGCCCTCCAACAGACACATGAAAAGATGCTCACCATCGCTCAGCATCCGGGAAATGCAAATGGCAGGCACAATGAGCTATCATCTCCCACCTGTCAGAAAGGCTACCGTCAAAAAGACAAGAAACAACAAGTGTTGGCAAGGATGTGGAGAAAAACGAACCCTCGGGCCCTGTTGGTGGGAATATAACTTGGTGCAGCCACTGTGGAAAAGAGTATGGAAGTTCCTCATAAATTTATACATAGAATTACCATAAGATCCAGTAATTTCACTGCAGGGTATTTAACCCAAAGAAAACAAAAACACTAATTTGAAAGACACATGTGCCCCTATGTTTACTGCAGCGTTATTTACAATAGTCAAGATATGGAAGCAGCCCAAGGGTCCATCCGTAGATGAGTAGATAAAGATGGGGTCTATACACATACGATGGAATATTGTTCAGCCACAAAGAGGAATGAGATGGTGCCATTTGTGGCAACACGGATTAACCTTGGGGGTGTTATGTTAAGTGAGATAAATCAGAGAAAAACAAATACCACATGATTTCACTTATATGTGGAATCTAAAACCCAAAACAAAACCAAACTCTTTTTTTAATGTTTTTTTTTTAGATTCTATTTATTTGAGAGAGAGAGCAAGCAGGAGCAGTGGGGAGGGGCAGAGGGAGAAGCAGACCCCCCCCACCCCGCTGAACAGGGAGCCCGACGTGGGGTTCCATCCCAGGACCCTGAGATCATGACCTGAGCCAAAGGCAGATGCTTAACCAACTGAGCCACCCAGCTGCCCTGCAAAACCAAACTCTTAAATACCGAGAACAAACTGGTGGTCGCCAGAGGGAGATACATAGGGGGATGGGCAAAATCGATAAAAGAGACTCAGAGGCGCAAACTTCCAGTTATAAAATAAAGAAGTCACGGAGATGAAAAGCACAGCATAGGTGGGGCGCCTGGGTGGCACAGCAGTTAAGCGCCTGCCTTCGGCTCAGGGCGTGATCCTGGCGTTCTGGGATCAAGCCCCACATCAGGCTCCTCCGCTGTGACCCTGCTTCTTCCTCTCCCACTCCCCCTGCTTGTGTTCCCTCTCTCGCTGGCTGTCTCTATCTCTGTCAAATAAATAAATAAAATCTTAAAAAAAAAAAAAAAGAAAGAAAAGCACAGCATAGGGAATATAGTCAATAATATTGTAATAACTTCATATGGTGACAGATAGTGACTACACTTACCCAGGTGAGCACTGAGTAATGTCTAGAATTGTCACATCAATATGTTGTACACCTGAAACTAATGTAACATTACATGTTAATTACACTTCAATAAAAAAAAACATTTTAAAGATATGTAGGCTCTCAACTGCTCTCTAACCTCATCCATTACTCACCTACTCCCGTCACTCTGCTCCCAGGCACTGGCCTCTCTGCTGCTCCTTGAGAATCCCAAGCATATTCTGCCTCAGGGCCTTTGCACCTTGCTGGTCCCTTTGCCTAGAACTCCTGTCCCCCATATGTCCTCATCACTTCCTCAGGCATCCACTCAAGCATCATCTTTTCACCAACACTCTCTGATCACCCTACCTGAAGTGAGAGTGACTTATCCTCCTCTTGTCTCCTCCCTTCCCCCGTGATAGACCCTGAGTGACGTGCCACTCAGATTCCTCTTCACTGACGGACTTGTTGTCCCAGCTGCCGGTAGTGCAGTCAGCGGGTAGCCAGCTCTCTGCCCCTTCAGGAATCACCGCAGTTAGACCTGACCGGGGGCCCAAGCAGGGAGAGAAGGCACTAGTCCATTGCATTAAAACTCCATGACACCCACCTGTGCTGATGGACTGCCTTTGCCTTCTGTTAAAGGAAAATGGTAGGGCTGGTTTTCGGATGAGTCTGCCTGATACACTGGCGTCAGCTGGAGGGGGACAATCCCACTCAAGCATGGCGCTGACACATGGTAGAGAAGGAAGACCTTCCATTCTGCTTAACAATTTTTCTATGCTTTTGGTCCCCAACCAGAAAGGGAAGGCCAGATGGCTGGCAGCCATGCTGGTCTGAGCTACCTGAAACCCTCTTGATACAAAGGTTATAGGAACGGAGAGCGGGCCGTTTGCACTGACAATCCCGGGTCCTGATCCCTAATAACCAGTCCCGAAGTGCAAAGGAAACCTCCAATAGTCAGGCATGCCAGGGAGCTTTAAAAATCCTGGCAAGAACTCTGAAATCAGACCCGGCCAGCATGTGTCCCTGAATATCAGAATAGACACTATATTTACCCTGAAAAGCCCTTCAGTGCACTGAGAGCTATAAATAGTCATTAGGGCCCAAGCGAGTGGCCTTAACACATGGATTTCCTTCCAAAAATGCAGACCCATTTTAATTAAATTTGTAATTAACCTCTGGGAGGGCAGGCCCCGGATTCCGTTTGCTTTTGGACACACCGTGAGTAATTTCCAATTCATTGGACGTTTGGGGATTAGCATGCTCACGGGGTGCTTAGCCCAGAGGCAGGGCTCCGGAAGCTTGCACAGAGCCCGGCTCCCTGGAGAAGACACGCGGGTGCACAGTGAATGCACCCTGTAGCCCGGGGCCTCCCCCTGCGCCGGGTGTCCTCATCGGAGTCTCTTTGCAAAGCTGAGTCCTTTCCCCTCCGTTTCCCCCAGAAGATGGGAGTCACAGCCATGCTTATGCTGCCTCTGCTGCTCCTGGGAATTAGCGGCCTTCTCTTCATCTACCAAGAGGTGTCCCGGCTGTGGTCAAAGTCAGCCGTGCAGAACAAGGTGGTGGTGATTACCGATGCCATCTCAGGACTGGGCAAGGGTAAGCCGGCTTCGCTCCCACCCTGTGCCCACTCCCGACCAGAGGGACGAGGGGCGGCAGGACGGTGTGCGGCCACCCTGCTAGGCGGGAGGGGAATCGACGCTGTGTCCTCTCCCCGGGGTCTGTCACTAACCAGCAAGTGTCTTCTCTTTTGGGGGCTGCAGCTCCTACGCTCAAGAAATGGGGGAATTGGGAGAGCCACGCTTGCAAACTCACAGCCTTGGGGCCAAAACGGGTCTGCAGATGCGATTTGTTTTTGCCTTCATGGGGTTCTGGAAATTTTGAAATGCAAAGTCCTTCGCTGGGGTGGCAGACTTGGGCGCTGGGTTGGGTTTCCGGCTCCATCCCTTACTCGCTGGTGACCGTACTTGTCTGCTCTGTATTTCCCATCTAGGAAAGTGAGGATACTGCTAATGTCTACCTCGTGGTGGTGTTTGGGGAATGAATGAATGAATGAATGAATGAATGAATGAATAGATGGAAAGCGTGTAGAACCACTCAAGGGTTCATGACGGCAATAACGATAATGAACACATTCAGGCAGAACACAGGTGCTCCAGTGAACCATACACCCCACTCAGCCCCAGTGTATCACACTCAGGCTAATGAGGGTGACCGTTTACCTCCTGGCCTTGGAGGCACATGTTTGTGACCCCCGAATTGGATGGTCTCGGGGGCTTTTCTGTTGGGGCCATCTGTGACATGAGTAGACAGTGTCCTTAGGTTTGTACGATTCTGACTGTATCACTCCTAACAATGGTTGTGTGGCCACCTATGCAGTAACTTGGACGTACTTTTTTGCTGTTGTTTTGTTATTTTTAATCAAACGTAGAACCCACGCGGCCCAACGTTCATTAGGTCGCTCAACTACTATCCACTGAGTCCATCAGGTGCTGCGTATTGAGATGAGCACTGCCCCTTCCAGAGAGCCCCTCCGGGCTGCCGTCATGAGAACGTTCGTAACCTCCTGTCTGGAAATTCTCTAGGAACTTCATTCCCTTGGGTATCCCAAGGGGAGCCAATCTACGTGCTTTGAAGACAGGTTCAATTTCAATGGGTGGGTAACTCAGGCTCACCACGTGACATAAAAAATAAAGCACGAGGCAGGTAAAGTGGGTTCTCCGTGTGGCGCGCCACGGGTCCCAGAAGCAATTCCCAAGCAGGATACCCTGCGTCCTTCGACTCAGTGCTCAAAAGCAAGGAAGGAGAGAAACTCCAACTTGCTCGTGGGCAAGCCAGGACACACACATTTGTCAACCAGACCGGATCCAGGACAATAGGGACGAGGGGTGGCCCTGGGGAAATGAAACAGAGACACTCACCCAGAGACACCCAGAGTCAGTCCTTGGGGAGCCCTCTTCTTCACACAGCATCTGCCCATACAACAGCAGGCCAGCTGCCGACACGAGACCCCTTCCTCGTGAAGCCTTCCCTGCCAGCCTGGCCCCTGGGACCCCATGGCTCCGCCTCCAAACACACTATTGGTAGCACACGCCTCCCACTGTGCAGGATGCGTGTGTTTCTCAGTGGGTCGGCTAGACACACGCTCCCCGTGGTGGTATCTCTGTTTTGTGCATCCTGGTGTCCCACCACCCATCTAGAAACCTGGCATAGAGAAAGCACTCAAAAAAAAAAAAAGTTTATTGAATAAATGCCTTTAAAAGCAACCAGCTTATGAGGGAAAGGTGCTCACGTGGCTAAGTCTGTGGTTGTATATTACTTTTGTTAATTTCTGGCCAGATTCCAATACGATCAGAGGACATACTCTCTACGATTTCAATTCTTTTGAATTTGAAAAGATCTTTTTCGGCCCAGGATTTTACGGCCTAGGATACAACTGGTCTCGGTGAACGATCCCCGGTTCCCCGGGAAAGGGTGTGCATCCTACCGTCTCTGGGTCGAGTGTCCCACAAAGCGTCGCTCAGATCCTGCTGGTGAGAAGGCTGTTCAGTCCCGCACGCTCCCGATTTTCTGTGCTACTGGGCAGTGCTATTCTATCTACTGCTGGGAGACGTGTATTTGTTTCTACTGAAACAAATACCTCTTTAATTTATTTTTTGAAGTCTCATTCGGTTCTGGGGACATACCGTACCCGGGAAATACACCCCAGGGGCAGCATGCCATCTGCAAAGGAATGCGGTCTAGTCTGTGTCGTGACTAGGGTGCCTTACAGAACCACCCCAGAAAGAAATGCAAAGCAGAAAAAAAGTAAGTCCAAATATTTAGAAGTAACTTGAGATGTTGGGCGTGTGTGGCCTTAAACGCCTCGCCAGAACACGCAGCTGACCACAGCAATTACAGGTGGATGCAGTTCTGTTCCTGAGGTCCGAGGCAAGAAAAAAAGTGAGGGGCACAGCGCCGATGCCACAGGCCCCCCTGCACACACACACCCCCATCCCCTGGAACCTGCGTGAACCTGGCAGGTAGCGCTGGATAGTTGCAAGGGAGCCAGGGCCAAGCGGTTTCCCAGGGAAATCAGCCGAAGATCAGGACATCAGACCCTTGCCCCAAGCCCACACAGCTCAGCCACGTCGGGAATCGGGTCACTTTGTACCCACTGTGTCTGCAGCAAGAGGGACTCTCGAAAATACGTAACCACTGCGCTTGAACTTGAAGTGTTTCTGAAACTGAACTGCTTGCCTCTCAATCAGCGGCCTCTTATGATGGCCCCCGGCTGTCCTTTCGCCTTGTCATCTCCCCGAAATCAGGAGGTGGCCCCAGGGAGGCAAGGAAAAGGGCTCAGCTTATGCTTGCTGCACGGAAAAGAAAAAGTGTGGGGCCAACCTTCCTTCCCGACACAGGATAAACTGAGCTGTGGTCACGAGCTGGGCTGGTCAAGAAGCAAACTCAGGGGCATGTGAGTCGACCAGGGCGTGCCTTAGCAGAAATGACGTATTTGGGACGGCGCCGTCAGGCTTGCTGTCCCCCAGCGGCGGTCAGAGCACCGGGCTCCAGCCTCCCGCACCCCACACCCTGCCGGGCTGCTACTCAGGGTTACAGCAGAAAGAACGGAAGGCCGGGCTTTCTGCCTCCGGATGAAGCTTCCTTGGGTGAATTCTGTTGTAAAATCCAATATAATAAAAAAGGATTTTCAGGTACAAAGAACAGAAAACACACCTAGAACCCCGATCACTCGGGAAGACTTCATCCGGTCTCCTTTTGCTCCTTTATGATGCTTATAGGTGTAACCTGCAGAGTTAGGGTCTGATAGGCACGGTATTCTGGGCTCGCAGGACTTGGGGGGCTGTGGGGAGTAGCCGGACAGCCCACCCCACTCTCAGATTCATGCAGCAGAGAAACCCCTTCCTCTGTGTCTTGATTTTTTAAAAACAATCAGATAGTCTCATGACTTTTCAGATCACTACTTGATTATACAAAACCTTTTGGGCATGATAGGTCCCCGAACATACCATCCATACATCGATTCAGAAATGGGGATGCCCAGTCCAATACATGAGAAAGGGTGGGGATTTTCATTGAAGTGAACGCCCCCTTCCACCCACTCACCCAGGGCAAGTGGCCGGCCAGCTCGCTGCTCTTTCTGACCCCTCTGGGGCTGGAGGGGCAGGAAGAGGACAGAAGGCAAGCAGGAGGAATCCTTCTCTGGCTGACACTGTCATGGGGCTTCAAGCTCCGTGGCCCGGCACCTGTTTAAAGCCGAGTCTGGCTCTTTCTCTGTGGCCACTTTTGTGGGTCCTTCGGAGGCCCTCCCTGGGAATATCCGCCCGTCCTTTCTGCAAGGCTTGCGTCCTCCAGCTGCCCAACCCTCGCCCGGCCCCTGGCGTCAGGGCAGGCGCTTTTCCGGGGCCCTCTGTTTTATTAAGACCCGACCAGGGTTGATACCAGGAAAAGAGAGTTTGTTACTTGCCGCAAGCAAGGAGATCACTGGGGGTGGCTCCCAAAGCATTGGCTCCCGGAGCAAAAAGCACAGCGAGCGCGCATTGACCAGCCCAGGGAATGCACACACCTGGTGGTGTCAGCGCGCGCAGAGGAGGGGTCTTGGCGCCTGCGTGTTGTAAAACCAGGGTGGAACACGCAACCCACGTTATGTTAATTGCGCACAAGCCCCGCACAGGGGCGGAGATTTTAACGTTATCAGGAGCAAGGTCCCACCCTATTCATCTAGTTGCCCTTGAAATCCGGACTCCTCTGGTTTTGGCCAGCTCCGTGGTCCCCTCTGCCTCTTCCTGGGACCTTGAGTTCCCACTGGTCAGCACCTACAAAGACAGCTAAGCCTTCGTGGTTGGTTCTAGTTCTTGCTAAGGGAACCTTGGGCAGAACTCAAAACAGCTCCCAAGCATCGCAGGGCTTAGGTCTGGTCCACCGTGCTTGTGGGACGGGGTCTTTGGGGTGCAGACCGATTCCAGGGGGCAGCCCGGCCGTCCCCTCCTCTGCTCTGAGCATACCTGATGGCCCCCCTCCTCTCATTAGATGTTGCAGGTGGGACTCAGACCCCACCCCCTGGCTCCCCATTGCAGGGAACTCACAGCATGCTGTTCAGATAGTCCTAAACGCTCCCTGTTACCTGGGACAGAGATAAAGGGCAAAAACTCACATCGCAGTCCTCTCCCCAAATCCTCTTTCAAAGTCCGCTCTCTCCTCTTCCTTGTCCAATTTGCGTCCTATTTTGAGAGTAAGGGGTATTGAACTCCATAAAAGAGCCTTTCAGTGATTTCCTTTGAAAATGTGCATCTTGGTGGAGGCCTGGGGGGCTCAGTTGGTTCAGCGTCTGCCTTCAGTTCAGGTCATGATCTCAGGGTCGTGGGATCCTGGGATTGAGTCCGCATCCAGCTCCTTACTGGGGGAAGGGGGGTGGTCTGTTTCTCCCTCTCCTCTGCCCCTCCCCCTGCTTGTGCTCTCTCTGACAAATAAATAAAATCTTAAAAAAAGAAGAAAGAAAGAAAATGTGCATCTTGGGTTGGCAACTAACATCAGAATTTTATATGTTTCATCTTGGTGCTCTGGTCAAACTTTCCATTTAAAATCCCGTTACACATGCCTGTGTGCAATTTAACACCCAATTACACGCACACAGAATCAAGTGCATGGCAGGGAAACATCAGTTTCTGCAGCATTAGTTTTAAAGCCTTCAAAATATTCGATAAATACCATCATTTACCAACCATCTGAGATATTGGACATTTACAACCATTTCCAGCTCTTTACCGTTACAATAGTACCGAGATAAACAACATCGTAACTATGTCCCTGCAGACGTTCTTAATTATCGCCTTAGAATAAAGGCCCATAAATGAAATAACCCGGTCCAAGTCTATATTTAATTTTAAGGATTCCGTCCAATTTTTCTTCCGAAAGATTGTGGCAATTTCCACGGCTGCCAACAGGGAAAGTGTGACTCTCTCCAATTTTGTTTCTTTTTTTTTTTTTTTAAAGATTTTATTTATTCATTTGACAGAGAGAGAGACAGCCAGCGAGAGAGGGAACACAAGCAGGGGGAGTGGGAGAGGAAGAAGCAGGCTCCCAGCGGAGGAGCCTGATGTGGGGCTCGATCCCAGAACGCCGGGATCACGCCCTGAGCTGAAAGCAGACGCTTAACGACTGCGCCACCCAGGCGCCCCTCCAATTTTGTTTCTGATTATCTGATAGATTAAAATTAGTGTCCTGCTTTAAACTGTATGTCTTCATTCTCGGCACTGAACTGCCGCTTTTTGCGCCTTAATTAGCCCTTTGCGCTTCTCTTAAGAATTGCTTACCCGTCTCGCTAGCCAGTTTCTTCATTAGGGTCTTCATCTGGTCTTCTTACTGATTTAGAACAATTCTTTGCAGAGCAAATAAATTTGCCCTTTTCTGACATATGTGTTTAAAACAGGTTTCCTTGGGGCCCCTGGGTGGCTCAGTCAGTTAAGCGTGGGACTGTTGGTTTCGACTCAGATCATGATCTTCCGGTCATGAGCTCCAGCTCTGCACCTGGCTCTGTGCTCAGCAGGGAGTCTGCTTGAGATTCTCTCTCCCTCCACCCCTCCCCCTGCTCGTTCTCTCTCTTGCTCTCTAAAATAAATAAATAAAATCTTTTTTAAAAAAAAGAGGCGGTCACAGGTACTGGGCACCCGGTAGGTGTTGGTGGTGCCCTTCCCAGGTCCCTGTATGAGGCCAGTTTATCTGTTTCCCCAGGTGCTGAGTGTCGGCTGCACGGCTCACAGACTGGCCGTCTGCCAATTTTCATTGCCTCCCCGGGGAGTTACACACCCTCTGCCCCCAGCCCCCGAGGGAGACAGCACACCGTTCCTAGACCCAAGCCTATAAAAGGCTGGTCCTCTCGCCTCCAAGTGGGACCCCTCTGCTCTCCAGAGCCTTCCTTGGACCCAACCGGGGCTAGACTTTACCTGAGACCTCACTCCCTGATGGATTTTCTCTGGCCATCCATGCCCTCCAATCGCGATCGCCTGAGTCCCTGTCTCTGATTCTGCTTCTGGGAACCCCACCCAAGACACCACTTCATGTGGCTCCCAAGGGAATTAAATCAGCTAATCTACGTAACTGTCTTTCTAGAGTCCCTGGAAAAAATAAACACTCAAGATACATTAGCTTTTAGCCTTCTTAAATATCAGTATTATTGCTACGCAAGAATACTGTGTGTCTATGTTTTTAAGTCATCTCCATGCCCAGCGTGGGGCTGGAACTCACAACCCTGAGATCAAAAGTTGCAGGCTCTGCAGACCGAGCCAGCCAGGCGCCCCCAAGAATACTTTGTGTCCATCAGCCCTGGCCCAACTGAGAAAGACCTATGTTGGGGGAGTCAGGAATTCGTTCAGAATAAAATTAACTAGAACACAAGCCAGGTTTATTTTTTAAATAAAAAGAATCCTGGCTGGCGTATCTATCCACAGAGAAAATGTGCAGGAAACTGGTGGCATTAAGTCTGAAAAAAAACCCACGATGGCTCTTTCTAGTATCTTTAGATTAAGATATATCGAGGGCTTTGATCCTGGAGGGCTGGGTGGGCAGGGCCATCCTTCTGTCCAGCTTAAGGAAGAATATCCTAATAATATCCTAATCCGAACCTTCCCAGGAAGGAAGGGCTGGCTGTCTCCACTCTGAGCTCCCCTGCGCGGAGGTAACCACGCGGAGGCTGGAAATGACAAAAAAAAGTTCCAGCCCTGGGAGGAGGTTGAATGAAGTGACTCATGGCATTGGGACTTTGGAATTCTTCGAAATCTTGAATTCCTATGACAGAGGCTCATCGTCTGTGGCTCCATCCACACAGTACGCCCTGCCCTCTTTCCTTCTTCCTCCATAGAGTGTGCTCGGGTGTTCCACGCTGGTGGGGCAAGGCTGGTGCTATGTGGCAAGAACTGGGAGAGGCTGGAGATCCTGTATGACGCCCTCATCAGCGTGGCTGACCCCAGCAAGGTAAGGCCTTCTGGCAGCTTGGGGAGCCCCTGGGCACCCTTAGTCTTCACTGATCGCTCCGTTAGCAGCTCATGGACCAGGTGGGTGACATTTGGTGCTTGCTTTGGGGCAATGGGAGGCAGCGCTCTCACTCATCTTGACCCAGGCGTGTCTGCCAGGCGTAAGAATTCCCCATGCCAAGAATTTGCCCTCTGGCAACACGCCGTCCCCACCCCCTATTGTATTTAAGTCAGAGTCAAAGAGGATCCAGAAGCTTTAGCGAGGCACAGGTATGGGCATGCTTAAAAATGCTTACGGCTGATTTTTAAAAATAACATATCAGGAGCTCCTGGCCGACTCAGTCGGTGGAGCGGAGCGTGCGACTCTTGATCTGGGGGTCGTGAGTTCGAGCCCCACGCTGGGTGTAGAGGTAACCTAAAAATAAAACCTTTAAAATAAAATAATACCTCAGATGAGATTTCCTCCCAAGAAGTCGGGGAAGTGAAGTCACTTTCCACAAAGCCGCTGGGAGGTGAGTACTTTCCAGAAGGCTGCAGGTTTCAAAGTGTTTCTGGAGCAACGTTTAGAGAATTGCCTTCAGAGCTGTCTTCACAGTTTGGTTTGGTTTGGTTCGATTTGGCCTTGATGTTGAATTGCGTTTTGGAAACAGCCAAAAATAATTCACACCAGAGTCCGGTATTTGAGGAGATAGAACAAGAGGGACAACACAGCATTCAAGTTCTGTTTGGGGGGTGTTATCAGGTATTGAGTTAAAACGAGGTTCTGAGGTCAATTGCGTGGGAAATACCGAATAAAGCCAAACTTATCTGGTGGGTTCCCTTACTGCAGGACTTTTCAGAGCCTTTGATATGCTAATGTGCATTGTGTATCCCCAAGAAGGACATATAATAGTCCGTGTTTCCCCAACAAATGTGACAAGGAAACCCTCTTATCAGGACGAATATTTGTCAAACGCTGGGATTACGTTTATCACATGGTCTCATCAGTTTTCCAACCTGTTCCCCGCTATAGACCATGAGAGTCTCAATGGCAATTGAGTGTCTAGGGCTGAACACAATGCCTGGCACGTACATGGTACTCCAAAAATGTTGCACGGAGTGTACGATTTGGGTCAAAACCAAAATGCGGCTACAGAGCTCAGTGATGGGTTCTCCTTTGGCTCCTAAGCCGGTTTGCAAAGTCATTTGCCAAAAGGAGCTCATCAATACTGTCATGGCGTCTGCATTGGAATCCACGCTCCGCTTCCTCCGTAAAGGGTGATGGCCGTTTGAATTGATCAGTTCTGGCCCCTTTGGCCAACAGCTCAGACTTACCACCGCATTTTTGCACGCTGGGATTGCTGGTGTGCAGCTATGGTACCAATGGATGGATTCTCCATCAGCTTCCTTCTTCCCAGAGCCATTTCTGCTTTTTCCTCTTCGTTTTTATTTTGTAGTCATTCCACAAGCCCTGACTTTTGGAAGGGGAGGCTCTCTGCTCGAAGGCCCCCAGGGTCTGCGAGAGGGAGGTCTTCGCACACGTGCCTTGACTGTCTTGTTCTCTCAGCAGACGTTCACCCCAAAGCTGGTCCTCTTGGACCTCGCGGACATCAGCTGTGTCCCGGACGTGGCTAAAGAGGTTCTAGACTGTTACGGTTGTGTGGACATCCTCATCAACAATGCCAGCATGAAGATCAAGGGGCCTGCCCATAAGATCTCTCTGGAGCTCGACAAGAAGATCATGGATGCCAATTACTTCGGGCCCATCACACTGACCAAAGGTCTCGTGAGTTTGCCCTTCCCGTAGATTTCTGGGCCACCGGCGGCTAGAGACGGCTCTGTTACATAGTCAGACAGTCCTCCAATTCTGGATGGAGTCTCCAGCCCCCTCAGAAAAATTTCAACTTATTTGGCAAAAGCTTTCAGCATTCTGGCTAGAAGTGTTGATAAAAGGAAAGGGATTGTGAAAGTATCCCACTAGTCTATTCCAACCTCCCTCTCTGGGAAACTGTGCTCCCCACCCAAGCCCTGCTCTTTATCCCCTCTTCTCACTTATGTCCATGGCTTACACCCCCCCCATCCCATCCCACATCTCTGGACCGTTGTCTTCATGTTTCATATATATTTTTATATATCGCCCTTACCCTGGATCTGTTCCTACCCATGTCAGTTGGTCAAGGGTAGAGATTCTGTCCTCAGAAATAAAGAAGAAAGGGGTTTATCCCCAGCCTACAAGAGACCCAGCGTAGTGTCCGTCCCTTTGCAGAAACAGGGAGGGCAGAATCCCTTTCAAGGGTAAAATGGCAGCTCTTCTGCGGAGATATCTCACGGCCAAGGTTAAATGCAGCTCGGGAGCCTGGGGGTTGGGGCTGGAAATGACATGGAATAGAACCAAGAGTTGAAGTACTCCCCACCCCAAAGTCTATCAAAGCAGAACCCCAACAGGGAGGATATATGCATGGAGAACTTCTGAGTTTAGAACATGGGGTTCAGGGGCGCCTGGGTGGCGCAGTCGTTAAGCGTCTGCCTTCGGCTCGGGGCGTGATCCCGGAGTCCTGGGATCGAGCCCCACATCAGGCTCCTCTGCTAGAAGCCTGCTTCTTCCTCTCCCACTCCCTCTGCTTGTGTTCCCGCTCTCGCTGGCTGTCTCTGTCAAATAAATAAATAAATAAACTCTTAAAAAAAAAAAAAAGACAGTTTAAAAAAAAAAAGAAAGAAAAGAACATGGGGTTCAAGAAGTATGATCTTAGAGTTGCTTTCTCTATGGCCACAATCTCCATGATAATGGGGTTCGGGGCACCAGGACAGAGGAAGGGAAAGTTATCTGAAGCAGAAAGATGGCTTTCCGGAGCTTCTGAAAGGATGCCCCAGAGACAATGGTTTCCTCCAGTCCGGTCCCCGTGGACACACTGCGCAGGCCAGGCAGTGGGTGACAGGTGTCAGGCGGCTTCTGAGGGTTCCAGGCTCACTGGAATCAAAGTGAGGGATGCAGGGAGTGGAGGGGAAGCCCGGGCCAGCTCCTCTTCCTGGTCGGTCCTCTAACTTGCTAAGAGACCTGGGTCCAGTCACTAGCTCTGGGCCTCAGTTTACCCATCTGTAACACACCGGGGCTCGATGTCAATGCCATTCTGAAAGTCGTCTTTTGATTTTTTTGCCGTGTCCCCATTCCACCAGCACTGTGATTCATCTCATTGTCTAAATTTCCACGTTTTCAAGTGAGTTCATTTTCAGGGGGTATCTTTATCAAATCACCATAAATTAGAAGCCCTTTTCCCTCTCAATAAATAGGAGGACTCGGAAAACAGAACGAAGCAGCGGGATTCTCCCCAGGCGCGGGGCGGAGGCCTCTTCCTCTCTTTGTTAAGATTTACACCTGCAAGAGAGGTGTTCAAGACAGAGTAGCGTTGTGGGGGATTGAAATGGGATGACCTATGACCTTTCTCACCACTGAGCTCTGCCCATGGGCGGGTCACGGAAAACCACCGAGAAATGACCAGCTGAGCCCTGCCCACTCTTAGGAAACATGGGGTCAGTGATGCCATGCACAGGCCCACCTGCTGTAATCCCATCAGCAGGGAGGTAGAGGGGCCCTGTGCAAGGAGGGGGGCCTGGAGGAGGGGTCTGCCTGCAGCTGCCTGCCTTGGTCTCCCTCCTGTAATGTGACCCATTGTCCCGTGCCTTCCAGCCCTGCTTCCCGACATGATCTCCCGGAGGACAGGCCAGATCGTGTTAGTGAACAACATCCAAGGGAAGCTTGGAATCCCATTCCGCACAGCTTGTAAGTTGCTACGACAGAGACATTTCGTCCTAGATTGTCTATCTTATAAGACAAGGGATGTCGTGTCTAGCACTAGGCACGTGGTTATAAGGGAGGGGGCGTCCGGAGGTGAAATGGTCCTATTGGTTTTTCTTTCATCCCTTCAGTTCCCATTTCTGAGCACCTGGCATGCAGGTGACCGTGGGTCCCTCTCCCCCAGAAGCTCATGTCCCCACAGGAGGTCAGGGCCGGCTCTGGCTGAACACAGCACCATCCGTGCCTCCTGGCATGGGCGCACAGCCCCCGTGCAAATGCCCTTCCTCTGGAAAGATGCCCTTAAAGGGCAGGAAAGGTTACAACCCAGAAAGAGGAGATGGGCGCACATCACACAATGGCAGAGGGATGGAAACTTTGGAGGAAGGAGGAGGGGAGAATGAAAGACACAAGATCACAGGAGAGGTGGAGAGAAATCCCAGAGGCAGGAGTCCTTTAAAAAGTCTGGAGAGGAGAGAAACTTCTCCAGCTGGGGGAACGTCCCTCCTCCCAATAGCTGGTTTGTGGGAGAGCAGGGTGCATACCTTATATATTTCTTTTCTTTTTTTTAGAGAGAGCGCGAGTGTGAGTGGGGTTGGGGGGAGGGGCAGAGGCAGAGAGAGAATCCCAAGCAGATTCCCTACTGAGCATGGAGCCCAACTCGGGGCTCGATCCCACGACCCCAAGTCCAGAACCTGAGCCAAAACCAAGAGTCAGATGCTCAACCGCCTGAGCCACCCAGGCGCCCCTGCTCGCAACTTCTTTTTAATTACCTATTTAGTATTGTCATACATGGTTTATAAGAAATATGTATTTGGTCTTTGTCCCATTTCTGGCACAGAGCTCTTAAAACCCTTCAGTTTCCTAAGTGATAAGAGCGATCAAAGAGTCTATTATTATGTCAGTGAGGCCATTTTAGATGTCACCTAAGGTTGGGGGCTGCTTGCCCTGGGAGCCAACCGTGTGATTAGGGAGTGGGACGTTCCAGTCCCACCCCAACCTCTGAGGCGCTGAGAGGGGCTGGAGACTGAGTTCTGTCCCCCAAGGCCCAGGATTTAATCAATCGTGCCCATAACGAGGCCTCCATAAAATCCCAAAAGGACAGACTTCGGAGAGCTTCCAGGTTGAACACGTGGGGATTCGGGGAGAGGGAGGTGCCTGGAGAAGAAAGACATGGGAGCTCTGAGCCTCTTCCCCAGGCCTCATCTCCCCCCACCCCTGCATGTCTTCCACCTGGCTGTTCCTGAGTTCTGTCCTTTTATAAGAAACTGAGGGTCCACTAAGTAAAACCTTCCTCCGAGTTCTGCGAGCTGCTCTAGCAGACTGATAGATCACAGGGAGGGGGTGGTTGCAACCTCTGGTCTCCAGAGGCTCAGTCAGAAGGACAGAGGACGTGGGGGACTTGTGATCGGCCGGAACTGAGCGGGGACAGGGGCAGTCCTGCGACCGAGCCCTTCACCTTGGGGCTCTGAGTTTATCGCCGGGCAGACTGCACCACAATGACGTGGTAGGACACCCAGCTGGTGTCGGAGAGCCCGTGCCGTGGGCGAAAGCCCAGGCATTGGAATGAGGTGCGGAATTGTTCGGTATTTCGTTATTTAAATACAAGGACATTTCAGTAAAAACCAGGCTTTGCAGCTTCCTGAGCAATAGAAGATCTGACACCATGAGGCTCACCTTCGCTTCTCTCCCTCACTGCCCCTGTTGCCCTCTGCATGCATTTTTACTTGGGGCCCCGCTGAAAACCGAGTGACCACTCATCCAAGGGGTTCCCCTGGCCACGCACGGTGGGATGGTCCCGTCTTGCTGGATCCTCCCAGCAGCTCCGAGAGGCTGTCTTGTCACTGTCCTTGTCTTCTGGGCCCTTGGCATCTGCATTCTTAATCCTGCACGGTGAGGGGCCAGTCGTTTGCAAGGGCTATCTGGGGAGCATGCAACCCGCTCCTCACTAGGGCTGCCTCGGAGGGGGCTGGGTCTCCCGGCAGGTGTCAGCGTGGTGGCAGAGACCACGGTACCCCCACCCCCAGCCTCATTCAGCCTCCAACTGACACCCCCGAAATGGGAAGCTGACATTCACCCTTTCCCAGATGTTCCTCTAACCCCCCAAGGCTTTAAGGAATGTCCACTCTACTCTTGTTGAAATTCCTGGAAAGGCTCTTGTTTACCCAACCCACGGCCTCATCCATTTGGAGTGAATTCGGTGAGTAGCTTAGAAGGACAGGACCTTGGAGGAAAAGGGCCGGAAAGTGGGAGGGGAGACCTGCTCCGGGCTCTCCGGGGCCACCAGCTGGTACCGGCCTTACAGGGAAGGAATGGGAACTCATGCCTGGGCCGGGTGTCATGGACACATTTTCTCCTTTCATCTTCACCCCCACTTGCCAAGGGGCATATTCTTCCCATTTTAGAGAGGAGAACACTGAGCCTCAGACAGGGAAAGCGAGTTGCCCGAGGTCCTGCTGTGGACAGGTGGCTAAGTGGGATCCGATCCCACCCAGCTCTGTCTCAGTCCACCGTCCCCCACCCGAGGGCTCTCTGTCTTCATCTGTGGGGTGAGGGGCAGGGCTGGGTGACGTGGGAGCCCTCTTCCAGCTGAGATGTGGGAACGTGTGTGCACGCCTCTGTGGCCAGCGCTCCTGCAGGGGAGCTGGGCCGGCCCCCCCCTCGCCCTGCCCCCACCCCTGGCTGGTTTCTCTTCCAGACGCTGCCTCCAAGCACGCTGCCCTAGGCTTCTTCGACTGCCTCCGAGCCGAAGTGGAGGAATACAATGTTGTCGTCAGCACCGTGAGCCCCACTTTCATCCGGTCCTACCGCATTGATCCAGGCCAAGGAAACTGGGAGGCCTCCCTCTGGAAATGTGAGCTTTTCGAGGGGGGCTGGAGGTACAGGGCCTGGGAGGGGCCAGCCTGGTGTCATCGGGCCTGAGGGCGTGTTCCTGAAGCCCGAGACTGGGGGGGTTGGTGGGGCCCTGCACCTGGCTACCAGCAAGGAGGGGGCCCCCAAACTTCAGTCCCGAGGCACCAGGGAGAGAGAATCCTAACCCGCAACCAGCCGACCAAGGTCTGGCTCGGCTCCGTCACTCACAGGCTCTGTGACCTTGGCCGGGTGACTGCCTGTCTCTGGGCCTCAGTTTCCCGTGTGGAATAGCCAGATTTGGTCTTCAAGACCTTCCGACCCGCCCCCTTTCCCTGGGAGGCCGCACAGAGTCGAGGCTGAGGGTCTGGCACGGGACTGCCTACACTCGGACCTTGCCTCTGTCCTACACTCAGTGCTCAACACGGGACAATTCTCTTGATCTCTGTGCCTCAGTTTCCCCTTTAAAAAGTGACGAATGATGGTGGTACCGGCCTTGCCTGTGCATTGGGAAGACTGAAGGTTCCAGGAGGCACTGGACAAGCTCGGCTTCCCGACAGCTATAAACAGCAGCTCCTTAATTTATCGGGCGCCTTCTTCCTTCGGCTCTTTCTCCTCCCTGCAAAGGCCCACAACCACCCTGCGAAGTGAATAGGGCAGGAAACTGCATGCCCACTTTACGGATGAAGAAGCTGAGGCTCTGGGGGTGGAGAGTGTCCCCCACGGCCTCACGGCCACTGGAGGGCCGAGCTGGCCGGTAGCCCACAACTCCAGGCCCGGCCCCCCTCCCTCTCTAGTGCCCAGAGGCTCTAACCCCCGCCCCTCCTGGGGGCCGTTCAGTCTTTTTCAGGAAGCTGACCTACGGCGTGCACCCTGTGGATGTGGCCGAGGAGGTGATGCGCACTGTGAGACGGAAGAAGCAAGAGGTCTTCATGGCCAACCCCATCCCCAAGGCCGCCGTCTACATCCGCACCTTCTTCCCGGAGTTCTTTTTTGCAGTGGTGGCCTGTGGCGTGAAGGAGAAACTCAATGTCCCAGAGGAGGGCTAACTGCTGGGGGCCAAATGGGTCAGCTCGATGGGAATAAAGGCTTTCCCGGCAAGGGGCTGCTCGTCTGTCCTCTCGACATGGGGGCCCAACACGAGCCATGTCCCTAACCTACACCTGTCTATGGTGTTCCCCACCCCAGGGAGGGCGGCCTGGACGCCAGCCCAGTCTCTGCAGGGCCTCTGGGTGTCTCTCTCTCCCACCTGACGTTCCCAGGACACACTTCCAGAAGCTTTCTGACTCCACAGGGTTACACTGAACAGAAGAAAATCAGGAACCATAATGGGTCCGACCCCCATATAGGCACGCACGCGCACACACACACACATGCACTCACGCACGCATGCACGCACGCACGCACACACATGTACACATGCACGCACACACCGTGCCCATCAGCCCACTGAGGAACTTAGAAAACCACCCCCAATTCATACAAGACTGACCTGCCCGTGTCAGCCTCCAACATCAGAAGCAGGACTTGGCAATCCTCCAGGGCAGCACTGCCAAACAGAACTTTCTGGAACGGTGGACATAGTCCGTCATCTGCATTGTCCAAGGTGGTGGCCACGAGCCACAGGTGGCTGGTGACCGCTGGAAATGGGGCCTGTGTGCCAGCAAGGCTGACTCCTTCATTTTATCTCATTTGAATGAATGTGAATTGAAAAGAGCCACACGTGGCTCGCGGCCCCCACGTTGGCGGCACATGTCGGAATCCGCCTCTTCCCTGGAATTACTGGGTCTGAGGAGGGCCCGGGGAACAGCTGTTTGTAAAATGTTTCTCAGGTGGTGCTAAGGTGCCCTGGGGGGTTCCCACCTCCCTGCAGCCTTTTGGTGCATTCTCAAAGCAAAACTCATTGAAAACCACCATTCAGGTTCCTGGCGGGGCATCTTTCTGAGGGTAGCTTTTCTTACACAAAACCGTTCATGATCCTTGGGATTTGGGGAAAGTATAGCGTATGTTTTTTTGCACGAATACGGTAACTCCTGATTCAAACTTTTCTAATATTCATGGATGAAGGAGGGCTCAAATGTCCCCCCCCCGACCCAAGCCGTTTATACAATCGACGTATATACTGTGCACATATGCACGGGTATAAACCTGAATCTAGGACGCGAAATGCGCGGGGTCATGGGATCACTGTGGAACCCAGCCCGCCCCAGCGTAAGGCTGATGGTCAGGACGCGGAGCCGGGATTTAGGAGGGTTGGCTGAGCGGCAGGCAGGGCAGGCTGAGTCAGGCCTCTGTATTTGGCGGTGGGGGGCAGGGTGGGGGGGTATTACTGTGGGTGGGGGGTCAGGCGCTAAAGTGGTGCTCAGACCAGAACCAGGGGAAAGAGCAGCAGCAGGAAAATGCCTGAAACCGGACAGGACGCGCTGGAACCTCAAGGACTCCAAAGTGGGGGGGGGTCAGATCTCCGACCCTGGGACTGACTCCCCCAGAGAAGCCATATGGAGAACAAGGCAGGAAGGAGGACCTCCCGCGTACGTGGGTCTGCTCCGATGTCCCCCTGCCCACTGGCTGCCCTGAAGCCCAGGAGGTCAGGGCCCTTCAGGAAGACGCAGCCTCCGTGGGACTGACTGGCCAAATGCTCTGAAGTTGAATTTCCTGTCCTTGTCCTTTGGTCTCCCTCTGGCTGGCTGGCTCCTATTGCCTTGCAGGTGTCCCTGTGTCCACGCCAGGCCTGCTGCCCTCTAGCGATGGGGTTAGCTCACCGCCTAGCAAAGGAAAACCAAACCCACAACCTTTCGCTGAAGCAGAGGGAAAAAATTTAGTCAATTGTGGGAAGTGTCATGCAATGTGTGAAGTGGCCACCAGGTGTCACTGTGGCTCCAAGCCGATTTTACATCTACCTGCTCTCCGAGGACTCCTGCACAGCACAGGTGTAATCCCGCAAAATTCCAGGCAGTTCCCAGTTTCCAATGAGCATTCCCCTCTGGAACCCTGTTCGGACTTCGGGAACCTTGAGTCGCTTGCAGGGCTGACAAATCCACTTCACAGATGAGGAAATTCAGGGTGACTGTGCTCTGTGAGATACTCAGGGCAGAACCGGGACAGCTCTGGGACGGTTAGGAGACTGGACTGAGTCACAGAGTCACGGAGGTCAGTGACCGTCCCAGACCCGAGAGTGACACTGCAGGACCCCTGAGTCTCCCCTAGTCCTAGTCCCTTTGAAATGTGACCTTACTTGAAAATAGGGTCATTGTGGATGTAACTGGTTAACATGAGGTCACACCAGGGTAGGTTGACCCCTAATTCAATGTGACAGTTGTCCTTATAAGACGAGAGCTGTGTGAAGACAGACACACAGGGAGAATGCCACATGATGACCAAAACAGAGACTGGATCGCGAGAGCTATAAACCAAGGGATACCAAGGACTACCGGCAACCGCAGGAGCTAGGATGAGATGAGGAGGAAAGAGCTCTCCCCTACGGGTTTTGGAGGGAGCAGGACCCTGCCACCCCCTCGACTGCAGACTTCTGGCCTCCTGTATTGTCTCACAATACATTCCCATTGTTTTCAGCCCCCCAGTTTGTGGCAATTTTTTACAGCAGCCCTGGGAAAGGAATACACCCCACTTGAGTGCACACCTGTCTCCAGCCTGCATCTTGCCTGATAGCTGATGCCCAGAAGAAATCTGTGAGGCTGCCTTGGGCAAAGTCTAGAACCAGAGGAAATGGGGCCAATCTCTCAAGGAGACATGAGCATCCTTGTAGGTGTGCTTACTGCTGAGCTGGAAGAACTACCAGCTCTGTATGTCGTCGGAGAATCAAGCAGCACCCAACCAGAGGGCCCTACTTGTTCCAAAGTTGCTAGTGGATTCCAGACACCAAAATAAGGCCCTCTAGGGTCCAACTATCCATCTCCGGAATATTCCAAGCAAACGTGCTCAGTGTCATGCAGAAGAGTTGGCTGCAAGGGCAGGGCTGAGGATGGAGGGTCAGAAACACACAGCCTGGTGCCCTGGGGGAGGAGCATCCAACCAGCATAGTGGGCTGGGTCCAGGGCGGGAGGAGGGACCCCAGGTCAGCCGCCCAGCAGCCACCAGGCAGATGTGGTCTCCTGAGCCAGGAAGGACCCCACCAGCTGCCAGCCTGCCTCCCTCACCTGACTTCCTGGAAACAGATGGTCTTCTTGGACTGGGGATCCCTCCCCAGAGTAACTGATAGGTTGGTGGAGACACAGGGATCAAAGTGGGTCACCCTGGTTGTCCTGGGCCTCTCACACTCGTTACCACCCCATCTCCCATTTGAATCCTTGAAAATTCAGTAACGACTTTGGGGGTTCCGTGTGGCATAAACGCAACTCAAACATCTACTCACCTAAGTAACTGGAAAGCCTATTTCAGGCATGGCTTGATCCAGGCAACCAAATGGTGCCATACCACCAAGATTCAGTCTTTTTGTCTGTTTGTTTCTGGTTTTTTTTCCCCATCTCTCAGCAACCTATTCTAATGGGTGGGCTTCACTCTCAACAGTCTCCCCCCTTCATCAGGACAAGATGAACACCAACAGCTCCAGGCTCATGCCCTACCTGCTTAAAACCTAAATAGAGAGAGAGCCTTCTTTCCCACTAGTTCAAACTAAGGTACTGACACCCACTGGGGCCACGTGACCATCTTGAAATCACCACCACGTGTCTGATTACCCAGGTCTGGGCCATGTGTCCATTCTAGGGCAGGACAGATTAGGGGCGGCTCTGATGAACAGAATGGGGAAGGGGTGGTTTCCCAAGAGAAAATGAAGATGCTCTCACAAAAGGAAAGAGAGAACACATTTTGCAGGCAAAGGCCTTTCTTTGTACAGTTGGCCCTTGAACAGAGGGGTTAGGGGCACTGACCCCCACACAGTCAAAAATCTACATATAACTCTTGACTCCTCCCCAGACTTAACTGCTAATAGCCTCCTGTTGACCAGAAGCCTTACTGATAACATCGTCAATTAACTCATGATTTGTACCTTATATGCGTTCTCTACTGTTTCCTTACAATAAAGTAAGCTAGAGGGAAGAAAACCATAAGGAAGAGGAAGTCCATTTATGGTGCATTCCACTTCCCCCGGGCACTTTTCTATCTGGGGGGGGGGGTTATTCTAAAGCAAAAGAGTGCTTTCAGCCCTTGGCGATGCTGTCCAGAATCACAGAGGAGTTAATGTCCCCAGAGGGACAGGGGACAGGAGTCAGCAGGCAAGGGAGGGGCAAATCTGAGGCACATTCTTATGGTTCCTGCAACAGCCCAGCTGCTCACAGCGGAGCCAGCTCTGTAAAGTGCACTCTATTGGCTTTTTCTTCTGCCCTTTCCCCTCCCCCCAACTCCCTGCTTTCTGGGGTCACCTTCCCCATAATTACCTCCTCCCAGTCCTTGCCCCAGGCTCTGTCTTCAGGCAGACCCCAGCTAAGACCGAAGGCTTTCTGGAAGGTGGCACCATTTGTGGCATATCAGGAACTTAGGGATCCATAGTTGGTAAGAAACCGAAATGGACTCAAACTCGTTCATGTAAAAAGGAACTTTATTGAAAGAGTAAGGGAAAATCTCTCAAAAACAAATTACCAGCATTCTTAAAAGCTGTAGTTTTGGGGGATTCCTCTCTCTCTCTCTCCCCCCGCATGGTGTCTTGTCTGATTCTTTTTAGGTGTCTGCCCCATATTTTCTCTTCTCTTTGTCGGCCGTCTTTCTCCGTGTATTCAGGATTTCTGTTCCCAAGCAGCTCTGGCTTGTCCAAGCCCTTGATTTGCTGAGATGTCAAATCCGACCCTAAATGTATAGAATCTCAGAGCTTGGGTCTCCAGAGTGAGCTGACAGAGTCTCTCAAACGCCCCTCACCCCATTACAAGTTTCTGGGATAGAAAAACTGGCCAGCTTGAGTTTAGGCATAAACACATGTGATGAAATTCTAAAGAGAAGCCAGAGAAGGATCTGAAGAAATCACTAGAATGGTTACCCCTGTGCCGGGCAGGAGTGGGGACGTGACCAAGCAAAGGCACTGGGGCTTCAGATGGGCTGGTCAAGCTAGCATCTCTTAAGCTGAGTGGTGGGTACATAAGTGATTGCTTTATTCTTCTTCTTCGAACTGTCGGCATATGTAATTTACACTTCCAAATTTATGATCTATCTTCTCATTTTTATATGTTAAAAAACAACAGCCTTATTTCCAGCATATACATAAAGAGCTGTTGTGGTGACTCCCATAAGAGTGGTGGCCCCACTTCCCTGGATGGAGAGAACCACTGGGGGGATGGGAGGACGTTGGAAAGGAGGTTGAGGAGAGAGAGCCCGCGTCTGAAGCCTCTTGCTCTTCGAATTCCGAAGGCTTGCAGGATCGTGGCCAGACGAATGTGCAAGGTATATAACAAAGGGGTCCGGAAAGGGTCCACCTCCACGGCTTGCTGGTTGGGTGATGTGGGATACGTTACATGGCTTTTGCAACACTAGTGTCGTTGATAATATTGGGGCAAATCTCGTACTTATTTCATAGCATCTTTTAAGGGGAACACATAAGGTGCTTGACTATCTGAAGGTGAAGGGGTACTCATGACAAGCGTTCAGCCCCACGTCTTGTCAGCGTCAGAGAGCCGTTCTTTTTTTTTTTTTTTTAAAGATTTTATTTATTTATTTGACAGAGACAGAGATAGCCAGCGAGAGAGGGAACACAAGCAGGGGGAGTGGGAGAGGAAGAAGCAGGCTCACAGCAGAGGAGCCTGATGTGGGGCTCGATCCCATAACGCCGGGATCACGCCCTGAGCCGAAGGCAGACGCTTAACCGCTGTGCCACCCAGGCGCCCCTAGAGAGCCGTTCTTACAGCATCCTGCAAGTGACAGGCTACCCCTGGGCCAGAAATGTCAAATACAAGAGTCACGTAAGTAAGGGTGAGAAAGAGCGTTGTAGGCGAGGGTACCCAGTAATGGGGACAGACGGCCTCTGACACCCGACTGCTTTCCCCTCCCTGGCTCTGGGGTCTTGTTAAGTCTTGTTCTGGAGAATCAATCACAGTGAATTAGTGAAAAAGACCGACCTAAAGAAAAGTTGAGAGTAATGAGCCAAACAAAACAATGACACTAACTTGCACAAGTCCTAAGAAGTGCTTTTATTATTTACGTGTTTTATTCTTTTTGAAAAGATTTCTGTATTTATTTGACAGAAAGAGAGAGACCACAAGCAGGGGGAGTGGCAGAGGGAGAAGCAGGCTCCCCACTGAGCAGGGAGCCCGATGCGGGACTCGATCCCAGGACCCTGAGATCATGACCTGAGCGAAAGGCAGACGCTTAACCAACTGAGCCACCCAGGCGCCCCGAGGTGTTTTATTTTAAATAGCATTGACTGAGAACCTACCACGCGCCAGATGCTACAGATACTGCAAGGATCAACAAGCCTCAGGCTGTGGTCTCAAAGAGATCCCAAGGAACATGACTGCCTAAGATGGACCAAAATGCCCACATCAGTGTGTCCATTAATTTTATTATTTTATAATTAACTTTCCCATTTCTTTTCGCTTTTTATAGTTGTCAAACGGATACATGTTCATTCTGGGAAAGTCCCGCACAGGAAAGTCCCACCCGCTCTCAGAATTCTGACCCTTACAGATGCAATGAAGGAAATACACAGTTAAGGAAGAAAAAAAGCCAAGGCAGTGGGTAGATGGCTTTCCAGTCTTTTTTTTTTTAAAGATTTTATTTATTTTTATTTGACAGAGATAGAGACAGCCAGCGAGAGAGGGAACACGAGCAGGGGGAGTGGGAGAGGAAGAAGCAGGCTCCTAGCAGAGGAGCCTGATATGGGGCTCGATCCCAGAACGCCGGGATCACGCCCTGAGCCGAAGGCAGACGCTTAACCACGGTGCCACCCAGGCGCCCCTCCAGTCTTTTTTTTTTTTTAAGCATCATACTATACCATACTGTTCTACAGTTTGTTTTTTCTCTTAAAGGATTTTCTTGGGCATCTCCACCGTGTGCATACATTGAGGTCCACTTCCTTCTCTTCTTATAGTTGACACGCTGAAAATCCCTTTAAATATCGTTTTATAAAGGTAATACGTCAAAACACGGGAGGGAAAAATAACACAACAGGTGGTTATAAGGTGAAAAGCAAAATTCTACATCTTATCGCTCAGCTCACAATCCCAGTCCCCGAGGTAGCTACATTTTGGTAAAGTATTTGATTAAAGGACGTGATACACATGGAGAAAAGTGCACAGAGTGGACGCGGAGAAGTCAGTGGGTTTGCGCAAGAGAAAGACGCCTGCTCATTGCACCCAGAGGAAAAAGCAGAACTTTACCGGTACCTCCAAAATGCCCATTAATATTGTCCATTTGTCTCCATTCCTTTTCAAATAACAAAAATTGATATTGAACAGTTCAAAGTAAAACAGATACAGAGTATAAAAAGAGTGTAACTGACTCAGAGTATAATGGAGAACTCCAGCCGCACACCTCAGTCCTTCCCTTCTCCTGACTCCATGTCTCAGAGGCACCCACTCTCGCCTCTTTGAAGCTCCCTTAGTCTTCTGATTCTTACCACCGTGTAGACCCAGCCTAGGTCAGCACGTCACATTACACAGGATGTGACAAATCCCATTCGTAGAATGACATTTATCTAACCCCAAAGTGAGCCACTTACTGTAATAGAGACAGTGTATATGGGTGAAAAGGGAAAAACAGAACAAGGATTCCCACTGAATAAGGCCCATTAGTTTCAGACAGAGGTGCAAAGGCAACTCGAAGGAGAAAAGATAGTCTTTGCAACAAACGTTGCTGGAATATTCAAACTCTGTATGCGAAAAAAAAAAAAAAGGAACCTCAATCGAAATTCTCATACTTTATACAAAATTAACTCAAAATGAATCAAAGATTAAAATGTAAAACTTTTCGTTACATGAAAACAGAAAATCTGGGGGACCTAGGGCTAGGCAAAAAAAGGTTTTTGACGTGACCAAGAGCAAAAACACTAATTAAAAAAAAATAAGTTGGACTTCATCAAAATGAAAACATGTGCCCTGTGAATGATACTTTTAAGAGAATGAAAAGACAAGCTGCAGTTTGTGTGAAAATGTTTGCAAACTGTGTGTCCCACAAAGGATTTGTATCCATCACATATAAAGAACCTTCAGACTCAACAAGAGGAAAACAACCAATTCCAAAAGTGGACAAAAGACTTGAACCGATACTGAATCAAAGAGTATATATGGGTAACTAAGAAGCATATGAAAAGTCGATCATCACCATCAGCCATCATGGTCACGCAAATTAAAATCACAGAGAAATACCACTCTTCACCTATTAGGATGGCTAAAATTCAATATACAATCTTAAGTGTCGGCAAGGATTCAGAGCAACCGGAATGCTCATACATTGCTGGTGGGAATACAAAATGGTGAAGCCACTTTGGAAAACAGTTTGGCAATCTCTTAAAAGCGAAACCGTGCACATACCATGAGACCCCGCACCCGGGGATTTGCCCTCGAGAAACAAACATGTGTTCACACAGGAACCTGGACGTGGATGCTTATAGACGCTCTGTTTATAACTGTTGAACTATGGAAGCAATCCAACTTTCTTCAGCAGGTGAACAATTTAACAAACTGTAGCTCATCCCTACGATGACACACTATTCAGAAAAAAAGGAACCAACTATTGGTACGTGCAGGAGCCTAAATGAATCATAAAGGCATTTTAAGTGAAAAAAAAAAAGCTAGTCTCAAAAGCTTGCATATTGTATGAGTCCCTTTATATGACATTCTCGAAAAAAAAAAAAAAAAAAAAACTACGGAGAAGAAATCAGTGGTTGCCAGGGTGTGGGGGGCATTTGGGAAGAGGGAAGAAGGACTATGAAGGGATAACACAAGACAGATTTTGGGGGGTGACTGGGATTGTTCTGTATGCTAATTGTGGTGGTGATTTCGTGAGCCTGTACATGGTTAAAATGCATAGACCATACACGTACCCCGTAAAAGCTCACTTTACCGCATGATAATTCTTACATTTTAAAGAGTGAACCCAAAGTTCTAGCTGGTGAATAACTATTGTAAGCAACTGTCAATCGGATCCCATGTCACATGACATAGCAACTATATTTCATCAGTAGTATGGTTTTTAAAAACATACTCTTAAGGAAAAAATACATAGCTGCCAAGTAGACTACGACATAATGCTATGATTCCTCAATGGGAAGCGTGAATCCCAATTTCAGAGACGGTGAAGTGTGAAAACAGGCATGCCCAGAACCAATGAAATCTAGTATTTCTTTTAATGAAGAAACTATTGCGCAAAGTGTTTCTGGGGAAGCATGCGCGCTAGGGTCCTCCATGACTGGTCATGAGCCCAACGCCATCTTGGAAACCATTGCGCGAAGTGTTTCTGGGGAAGCATGCGTGCTAGGGTCCTCCATGACTGCTCATGAGCCCAACGCCATCTTGGACAAAGGTGCATTCCCCTTGCAGATGCCCTTGCTTAAAACTTTTCTCCCTCTTTTCCCTGGACAGAGAATAGCAGTGGGAAGGGTAGCAAGTCATATATTTAGAAGGTCACTCACACCTTTCTGATACTTGACTCCAGCTGCTTTCTCCCTAGACAAAGAACAGGGAAGATGGTGAGAACTCCCGTGGTCTGAAATGATGTGAGGCCAAGCAGAGAGCCCAGCTCTGCTGTAAGCCTGAGGTTCTGTCCACCTGCTAGGGGTGGGGTGGGGTGGTGGCAGCAGGCGGGGGGGGGGGGGGGGGGGGGGGGGGGGGGGGGGGGG
>NW_024423786.1:62070525-62077697 GCF_017311325.1 Ursus maritimus | reverse complement strand
GGGGGGCTGGGTGGTCTAGTGGTTAAGATCATCTGCTGTGGAGACAGTAAGACCTGGACCCTGTCTTGGCCTCTTCACTGTACTATACAGAATTATTGGTGATAGGGGCAATGTCATACAGCACATCTCTAAGGCTAACTCTTTCCTGCTGAAATGAGATTTTATGCCTATTGATTAATACATCCCCATTTCCTCCTCCCCCAGCTTCTGGCAACTACCATCCACTCTTTGATTCTATGAATTGGACTATTTTCGATACTTCACATAGGGAAATAGAAATAGAAATTCTTGCTTCCTGGGGACTGATGCAGGGATTACCACTGATGACTAACACATGAAAAAAGTGAAGGAAGGTACTTGCTTCTACAAAATTCTGGCCAAAAAGTTGTTCCAGGGATAGACACAAAAGGCTGTATATGGGGGTGATAGCTTATCTTATATGCCAACTTGGCTGGGCCACGGGGTGCCCAGAGATTTGGTCGGACATTATTCTGGGTATTTCGGTGAGGGTGTTTTTGGATGATATTTACATTTAAATGGACTCTGAATAGAGTAGATCACCCTCCATAAAATGGGTGGGCCTCATCGAATCAGTTGAAGGTCTAAATAGAACAAAAGGCTGCCCTCCCCAGAACCAGCCCCCAGCCTCTGGACTTGACCTGCAGCTCCTTCCTGAGTCTCCAATGTGTCACCCTCCCCATTCACGTGAGCCATTTCCTTGAAATAAATCTCTTCCTAAATATACACACGTCTTATTGGTTCTGTTTCTCTGGAGAACCCTGACTGACACAGTGAGAAAACATCTGTAAGCCAAGAGTTCTCTTTCACTTTACCCCTTAGTAAAGAGGTATATTTGTAGTATATTAGGGATAATATATACTTAGTAGTCTATTAGTGACAATATGGAATAATATTTTCCCAAAGAGTGTCTCCAAAGAGAAAGTAAGATCTGTATCTCATATAGTCTTATGCCTGCTCTGCACACCCGTACAGGGTAACACACCGGGAAAAGAGGGAGAGGGAAAAGAGAAGGAAGAAGGTGGAGGTGTTGACTCTTGGCACAGGTAAGAGCTCCTTGAGGTCTGCAGACCCTAACTTCTTACAAATGTAGGGAACCCAGTATGAGCTCCCAGGCCACTCCTCGGTGAGGCAGCCCACCCAAGTCAGTGAAATCTAACAGAAAGGGTGTCCTTTCAGGAAGCCAGGGTCTGTCTTCATGTCTGTTTCTTCCCCTTGATTCTAGTCTAATGATCAAGGGCAATTCAGAAGAAATGGAATCCCTCTTCTGTATGGTATCCTTTCAATAATTGTAGTTATTATTATTCAATAATTGTAGTTATTATTGTTATTAACTGTATAGCAGCCTGGTTCATGATTCTCCTCACTAGGCTTTGTTTAAAATCCCCAACTTCCCCAACCCTTCCCCATACTACATGGTTTCCAGTCCCGTCACCACCCACCTTTCGAATACGGTAACAATTTGCTAAGGTTCCTCTTAACACGAGGTCCCAGGAGCTCTAGGCATGGTCCAAATGTGGTTTGAGTAGCTCACAATATGCAAGGATGCGTCTGTCTATACAAAGCTGTGCTTATGGAATTGACTTTTTAAATCTAAAACTAAGCCTGCATACATGGATCCATGTTACAGTTCACCTCTGAGATTGTGTCAGCTCGTAACTGTTAGAAGAAAAAATGTCTGCAAAATTGGTCTGTGCCTTCATCAAGCTATGGATAAAATTAACCAGAAATGGACAGCAAAATGGCTTGAGCCCCATAGGATTTCTGTCCTTACTTGATGCCACAGTTGAGACCATGGCCAAGATGATAGATTCTCCTTTTGAAAGCTTTCAATATTTTCTTTCTTCCTTTCTCCATTCAGTCTCAGAATGGCTGACCCTCAATCCCGTTCTCCTAGTCTCCATATACACCTGTCACGGTCATCTCTCAACTGAATCACATTTCATCTGTCAGGGGGCGACTGTGGCCAAGGCAAAATAATCATGCCCTTTTCACAGCTGTGAATGGGCTGGACTGGACAAGATGTGTTCCAAAGTCCCTTCTAATTTTATGGTCCTTTAGATCTGTGACATCTTAGGGCCCAGTATGTTTGACAAGCTCTTCCCACCCACCCACCCAAATCTACTCACGGGTCAGGAATATGTGCTGCCCTCTTGGCTCCCACAAGGGTCCTCAGGCCGAATCTGACCAGGTTATGGGTCAGAACAGGAATTCTGTTTCCTCTCTTCTTTTGGGCTGGCTGAGAATAATCATGAGATATCATTTACAGTGAGTGAATGGCTCCAGGTGTACTAACATTCTAAAGAGGGCTGACCCAGTGGCTCTGTCTACTTAGAATACCAGCTTGAATCCAATCAGTGAAGTTTTTTAATTTTTTTTTTAAAGTTTGGGCAAGGTCGGTAGAATTTAATAATGCATCTTTGCATCCTCATAATGACATATAGCTAGTTTGCCTGGGTATTTTACTTCTCAGTAACCTAAGTTAAATTATTTCATGGATGAGGCTCAAAGAGGCAAGCCTGCTATGAGACAAAAGACCTGATCTGAGCTCGGTCACCCATTCACTGTGCAGCCCTGGGCAAGTCACTTGACCTCTCCGGTCCTGTTTTCCTCCTCTACAAAACAAGGGCATCAGAGTAGATTGACCTCAAGGCCTCTTCCAGCCCCTGGTCTCACTGTTAACAGAATGAAGAGACAAGCCACAAACTGGCAGAAAATATTTGTAAACTGCTTACCTGAGGGAGAACTTGTATCCCAAATACACAAATAACTCGAAACTCAACAAAAATACAAACAACCCAATTCAAAATGGGCGAAACGTTTGAACAGACACTTACCCAAAGAGATAGAAGGTAGTTAAATAAGCATGTGAGAAGACTTTAACATCCTAAGGTAATAGGGAAATCAAAACCAAAGTGAGACACCACTCCACACCTAACAGAACAGCTCCAGTTAAAAAGGCTGAACCATACTAAGATTGGTGAGGATACGGAGCAACTGGAACTTCACTGCTGGTAGAAGTGGAAAATGCTACAACCACTCTGGAAAACATTACCACCATTTCTTAAAAAGCTGAAACATGCATCACCCATTGGACCTGGCTATTCTATTCCCGCACACATCTCCAAGATGAAGGAGAGCATATGTCCACCCAAAGACTTGAACACAAATATTGAGAGCAGTTTTAGTAAGAGCCAAAAAAGTGGACCATCCAAAGGTCTACCAACTGGATGAACGGATAAACAAATTATGGCACATTACCCATGCAAGGGAATACCACCCAGGCATAAAAACGAGTCGACTACGGATTCATGCATCAGTGTGGATTAATCTCAAAAAATTATGCTGAATGAAAGAAGCCAGACCAGAAGTGCATACTGCATGATTTTTTTTTATATAGAATTCTAGAAAATGCAAGTTGATCTGCAGTGAGCTAGTGACAGGAAGCAGATGGGTGATTGCCTGGGGATGGAGGGCACAGGGAGCAGGGAGGGAGAAATTCCAAAGGGATTTGAGGATACTTTGGGGAGTGATAATACATTTATTATCATGATGGTGGTGATAGTTCCATGGAGATAGATGTCAAAGCATATCAAATTGTACATTTTAAATATGTGTTTATTGCACAATAGCTATGCTTCAGTAAAGCTGTTTATAAATGAAAATGAAAATTAAAAAATGTAAAAAAAAGCTTTAGATAAAGATTTCATGAGGAATTGGAAATTCATACGATGAAAATAAAAATCCACAGATTACTTCCTCGTAGCAAGGGATGAAACGGAATGCAGCATGGGGGCATCAGACGGTCACTGCCATCATGGAGTGGTCAATGTCAGCACGTAGTTAGGCCGATCGACCAGATATTATGTATCTTATGATGGACACCGTAAGAATACCGAACCTCACCTATGAGATGCACTCACAGAAATCCGTAACATGAAGACTGATGATGTCAAATTCTTAAATCGAATTCTAGGTATAGGATACCAGGGATAAAGGAAGAAGCCTAGGGATAGCCTGAGGAAGCACCATCCAGAACTGGGGACATCTTATGTTTAACTGGCCTGGTCTCGTCAGCAGGTCAGTATGGCAAGAAAAAGGGATGAGGTTAAATTGGGAGCTTTAGAGGAGCTAACTCCAAATACAAAGTGTGGACCCGGATTCTGGAAAGAGAACTGGGACCCCATTGTGGAAATCTGAATATTACCCAAATATTAGAGAAGACGGAAAGGTATTGCCATGGGAAGGTGAAGATCATTAACCATAAAATGCAGGGTACTAAATATATATATGCTTATAATATATATATATTTATATATTTATGGAAAGACAGAGCTTTGGCATTAATGGCAATTTTGGAGTGGTGGGAATTTTTAAATTTTTGTATATCTGTATTTTATAACGACCTAAAATGCACATAACACTACTTTGGGGGCAGGAAGATTTTTTTTTTTAATGAAATAAGAGCTTCAAGAACTATCTTCATGAGTGTGCTTCCATTTAAATGAGTTCCTGGTTGGGACCTTGGATCTGAGTTGTGTTGTATCTGTCTACTGACCTGGAACATTGAACTTGATCTGAAATGGAGTAAAACCAGAGCACAAAAGACGTACACTTGCTTCAAATGGCGCATTTACTATTCCGGGGTAAACAAGGCGTGTGTACTGCACGTGCGCGCACACACACACACACACACACAGCCCCTCATTCTCTCTGAGGCTGAGCAAGAAAACTGCCCAGCTTCTGTCCCCTGCTGGGATCACGACATGCTGGTCTCAGGGGATCCAAGAACCCCTTACGTAACTTGGAACTTAGACCTGAGATAAAAATGTTGTTTTGGGGGGCATTTTCCAAGAAAACAATTAAACCTCTCCCAGTAAAACTACCGTGGGAGTTCTCGAAGTGTGGTCCTCAGAAAAGCAGCATTACCCCGGGACTTGGTAGAAATAAATCTCGGGCTGCACCCCAGACCTGCTGAATGGGAATCTGGGGGGCAGGGCCTGGCGATCTGTGTTGTCCTGAGCCCCCCATGTCATGCTCGCTGAAGTTGGTGAATCACTGAACCATGCCGTCCTCTCCTCTCCCGTACTCATGCTCTGTGCTGATAAACGTCCCCACCAGAGAAGAAAGGGCAGCAGAGTTCCCTTGTGAGCCCTTAGATCTCACAGATTCCTAGGACTTGCAGCAGCAAGTAATATGTGGATCCCAACTATATAAAAACCTACGGATGCCAGATCAGATGCAAACTTATGGTGCTGGTTATAGGTGACTTTATGCCTATTGAGAATAAGCCCTTTTTTTTAAGTTGTTCACAGACATTTTAAAAAATAGATTATCCACTTTACAATGAGACTTTGGGTAATGAAAAGGCTAATGCTAATTGGTGGCTTTAAAAAAAAAACAACCCTAGAAGATTAAGACATAAATTAAGAAGAGCATACATCGGGGTTTCTCGGTCTTGGCACTACTGATATCTGGGACTAGATAATTCTTTCCTGCGGGGGGCTGTCCTGTGTGTTGTAGGATAATTAACAACAGCCTTGGCCTCTGCTCACTAGCGGCAGTGCTCCCCTGTCCCCAGGCTGTGGCAACCAAAAGTGTCTCTAGAGATTGCTGAATGCCCCCAGGGGAGCAAGATTACACCCCTATTCCACAGGTTGAAAACCGTGGTTATACATAAAGGTTCAAAGAGCTTGACTTTAATGTGGTCAAAGGTATCTCACTTACCCTCCTGATGTGAGCTGCTTCTAGAAACTCATTTCTACAAAAAAAGAACAACAGAATATTTCAGTTACTTGCATCTTTTAGAAAAGGAACTAGGGGCTGGGGTGAAGGGATGGCCCTGCCTTCTTTCCTGCAGCGTGAACTCGTCCCCTTATCCCTCTAAGCCCGCCTGGAGCCAGTCCACCTGCTTCCTGAAGCTTTTCCCAGCTACACCTTTCCCAATTGTCCATCTGGTCTCCCCCCAGCATGGGAAGGGAACTCAGAAAGAGTGGCATCCCAAAAGTCAAAGAAAAGTGCTTTCCAGAAGGGACAATGAGCCAGCGTGAAGCATCACGGAAGTAGAACAAGACCGGGACACGAAGGAAAGCATCATGTCTGGCATTTACAGGAAGCCATCGGCATGGCCACTGAGGAAGACATGGACAGTCTGACACAGCCTTGGCTGTGGATGGCTGGTCTCAACAGTTGGAAGGATGAAAGACAAGGGAGGGAAGAGGGGACGTGAGCAGAGGAGAGAAGTAGAGGGCAAGGAGGGGGGAAGCCTTGCGTTCGTGGCTCGTAATCTACTCACCTTGCCCTCCTGGCGCCCACTAGGGTCCTGGGTCCAAACCTCACCGTGTTGTGTGTGAGCACACGCCTCTCCTTCTTCCAGCAATGAACCATCTGTGTGGGGCAGAGACACGCCAGTGAGTCACAGGACGGGCCCCCCCACCCCACCGAGGTGGAGAGGAACTGAATACACCATCATTGATTTACGTATGATCTCAGGAGACTGAAAGAGCTATAAAGTAAACTCTGGGTCTGTCTCCTGTTCCAGAATTCCACAAGCCTCTCTTTATCTTGATGGGTCCCTTCCTGTGTGCTTCCTCAGGCCGACTTTGCATACAAACAGATTTGCTATGGAGAAAGCACAATAAATCCTGCCCCACCGCTGCAACGTACCCGATAAAAATCTCATAAATTAGACCCAAATGTTCACTGCAGAAGAATTCAGAGGAGAAAACTGTGAGAGAAGAATGCCTATAGTCAGGGTTTGAACTGGAATCCAGGGTAATCACCAGTCATCTTCCAGCTGTTTTGTCAACACTCTTATTTTCTCTGTAGCGCATAAGGAAGCATTTACTTGGGTTTTTTGGTCTGTCTTCCTGACTGAAGTGTAGGCTTCATGAGAGAAAAGGCTTTTTCTGCCCTGTCAGCAGAGTATCTCTGAAGCCTAGAACTGTGTCTGGCACGTGGTGTGTAACCAATAAATGTTGATTGGATGGGTGGGTGGATGTTTGGATGGATGAGTGAATGGGTGTGTGGATGGATGGATGGGTGGATGGGTGGATAGATGGATGGATGATGGATGGATAGATGGATGGATGGATGGATGGATGGATGGATAGGTGGATGGATGGATGGATAGATGGATGGATGGATGGATGGAT
>NW_024423786.1:61996561-62070343 GCF_017311325.1 Ursus maritimus | reverse complement strand
TGGATGGATAGGTGGATGGATGGATGGATGGATGGATGGATGGATGGATGGATAGGTGGATGGATGGATGGATGGATGGATGGATGGATTGATGGATGGATGGATAGATGGACAGATGATGGATGGATGGATGGATGGATGGATGGATAGGTGAATGGATGGATGGATGGATGGATGGATAGATGGATGGATGGATGGATGGATAAATGGATGGATGGGTGAATGGATGAATAGATAAATGGATGGGTGGGTGGCAAATGAGTAGGTAGATAGATGGATGAATAGGTGAAGGGGTGGATGGGGAGGTGGACTGATGAGTCCATCTGTCTCTATCTCTCAGGCCTAATTATGCAACGCTACCTAATAAAGCCCAACATGCTTCCCATTGTAATCTTTTTTTTTTTTAAGATTTTATTTATTTATTTGACAGAGATAGAGACAGCCAGCGAGAGAGGGAACACAAGCAGGGGGAGTGGGAGAGGAAGAAGCAGGCTCCTAGCGGAGGAGCCTGATGTGGGGCTCGATCCCATAACGCCGGGATCATGCCCTGAGCTGAAGGCAGACGCTTAACCGCTGTGCCACCCAGGCGCCCCTTCCCATTGTAATCTAATTCCATCCTAATTGAATGGAGAGTCTCCAATTCAAACAAACAAAAAAATACATTGACTCACTTTTTTATCTTTTGTTCCACATGCCTCCTCACTAGGAAACAGGAAAGTGGATCCATTAGAATATTTCCTCCTTTTGATCAGTCATGAGTAATTAAGAATGTGAAGCTACCTTCTCAAATCTACAGAATTACTTACGAGGTTTCTTGGTCTGAACTTTGGCCCACATTCCCCCCACCTCCCCAGTCTGTAACCCTGGAGGAGGGGGGGGCCTCAGACCCGATCTCCTTCCATGCCCTGGCTTGGCATTGCCTGGCTGTCAGGAAGTGAGGGAACTATGTCCTAGAGATTCCATCCAACAGAAGGGGAGAGGGCTCAGGTCCACCTCATGCCATGTCTATTCAATAAGGACATGCTCATTTTCGACACCGATGCATTTTGAGGGTTTACATAATGAATAACCTGGTGTGTGCATGAATATCCTCCACTTTCTCTGTCCACAGTGTAAATCATTTAAAATTCCAGGCCAGCTAAGCATTCCGGTACAAATGTTTTAAAAGGAAGCAACTCAAGAATGTGGACCGGTCTCTAGTGACTAGAAGGGGGCTCTTCCTCTCAGCTCAGCCATGAAGTCTCAGATGCCTCCCTTCAAAGCCAGTTCTTCACCCACCAGTTCTACCAAGTTCTTCCCGATTATCTGTACTTCCCACTGAAAGACTCAACGTGTTCCTGCAAAACCAAACAGAAAGCCAGTAAGGCAGAACCCAGCTACCCATGCATGAGGTCCCACTGGACCGTTCAGTGATTTCATCTGTCCTAGAGGGAAATGCAGAGAGGGCAGGTAATGACTTCAAGGAGCGAACAGTGGAACCTGGCAAAGTGACACGGAGCAAGCAGAGGCAATCTGCGTTAGAGTCCCCAGGACCTCTTCCCCCTCAGCCACAGCTCTTCCTGCTGCCCTTCAGTTAGGGGCTAAATGCTTCCTGACTCTTCCCATGAGAATACAAGAGTGAATTCCCAATAAGGCCACAATTATTCCTTTTAAATTCCTCTGCTGCGTATCGTAAGACCCAAGAGATGCTGACTGCTTATGTGTGTGCGTGTAAATTTCATGACTTGTAAATATCTAGACTACTTTTCGCTGAAGTTTCAGGGTCCCTGGAGTGCCATCAGCGTAGTACTTCTAAAGAGGTGTGTTAACTCACCACAGAGCCAAGGTCTTGACCGTCTTCCTCCAGACCGCAGAGTAGACGCTCTCCGAAGACGACTTGACTTTTCTTACCTCCAAGGGCAGTGACTCATGGTAGATGTTCTGGAGCTTTCTGAAGGCATTCAAGCCCCTTCCTTCTTGGAGGACTTTCCAGCATCTGTAGAAGTAACTGAAGACACCAAGGGGCCTTCCTTCCAGTATCAAAAAGGTGAGAAAGAATAAACAGGGGTCATACGGGGCAAAGTATCTTTTCTGGTATTTTTAAAATTGAGCTATTTCTTATATACAATAAAGTATACAGACCTTCTGTGTCCAGCTCAGTGCAATTTTACAAGTGTATGTACCCACGTAATCACTGCACAAATCAAGTTACGGAACGCTTCTAGCACCCACGAGGGTTTTCTCCTACCTAGTCAATAGCTGTCCCCAGAAGCAACTGCTACTGACGTCTACCTCCCACAGGCAATTTCTACCTGTTGAGTTTCATAGAAATGAAACCATAGAGTATACTTTGTGTTTTGCTTCTTTTGTTTACACGATGTCTTTATGAGTCAATTCCACTTGTACTTTGTATTTTTTTAATTGAAATATAGTTCACACACAAGGCTACATTGGTTTCAGGTTTACGATACAGTGATTCAATCTCTCTATACGTTATCCTATGTTCACAAGGGTAGTGACCATCCGCCACCACATTACGTTATTATTATGCCACTGACTGCATTCCCTACGCGGTACCTTTCATCCCAATGACATTCCTTCCATAACTGGAAGCCTGGACCTCCCACTCCCCTCCACCCATTTTGCCTATCCCCCCATTCCCTCCTCTTGGGGATACCCCCCAGTTTATTCCTTGTCTTTATGCATCCGTTTCTGCTTTTTGTTTGTTCATTTGTTTTGTTTTTTAGATTCCACATATACGTGAAAGCACATGGTATTGTCTGTGTCAGACTTATTTCACTTAGCCTAACACCCTCTAGGTCCATCCATGGCGTCACATATGGCAAGATCTCCTTTTTACGGCTGACTAATATTCCATTATATATATACACCACATCTTCTTTATCCATTCATCTATGGATGGACTTTTGGGCTACTTCCATATCTTGCCTATTGTAAATAATGCTCAAATAAACAAAGGGGTACATATATATCTTTTTGAATTATTATTCTTATATTCCTTGGGTAAATACCCAGTATTGGAACTACTGGATCATATGGTATTTAATTTTTTGAGGAACCGCCATACTCCTTTCCGCAGTGGCCGCACCGGTGTGCATTCCCACCAGCATCGCACGAGGGTTCCTTTTTCTCCACATCCTCGCCCACACCTGTTGTTTCTTGTGTTTTGGATTTTAGCCATGCTGCCAGGTGTGAGGTGATGGCTCACTGTGGTTTGGATTTGCATTTCCCTGATGACGAATAATGTGAGCATCTGTTCGCGTGTCTAGTGGCCATCTGGATGTCTTCTGTGGGAAACATGTCTAGTAGTTGGTACTTTTATTTTGTTTTGTTTTGCTGCAAGGTATTCCATTAAATGAGCATTTCACAGGATAGTCCCCCAGGGATATTGTCTATTGACCTGAAGTTGCATTTACTCATCTTGTCATCTGCCACATTCGTTCTGCTCTTAAATCCACCTACTGAGTTCTTAGCTTCTGAGACTGGATTTCTGTTTCATTTTTAGAATTCCCATTTGACGATTTTAAAACAAAGATTCTAGTGTGCTGGTGCAGTTCCTATGTTCTTGAGTTAATCAGAGTTGTTTTCAAGTCCTTGCCTGCTCATCCTAATATCTTAATGGAAACTACATTTCAGATGGCCTCCGTTACACGGGTTTCATCACGGCTTGCAGCTTAAAGCAGTCAAATCCTAACCTGAACTGCCGAGCGTCACCGCCAAGGGAATTTCCAACAGATCCTTCTAGCTCCTTCACAAATGATGTATGGGCTCCTTCAGAGGCGAACTGACCCACCAAGTTTTTTAAATAAACCAGTTCTTGGCAGGTTAATGCACTGGCTCTATTATGTTTGAGAACATCCTGACTGAGGTCATTCCAGGGCTCCCAAGAGGCAGTTCCCAAGTGAAATGGTTATAGTTTTGCAACAGCAGGTCAGAAAACATCAAAGTCAAAATTTTCTTCGTGCCTGAGACCACTCTCCTCTTTACCCAGGGCTTTATGATTTTAGATTCTCTGTCCTCTCAGCAAATGCTTCCAGTAAGAATCCTCCCTACCTGGTTCAAATGTTTCATTTAACTTTGGGTGTGATTCACGCATCTTGGTTTTCTAAAAGAGAAAAAGACAATAGGTTGTAAGATAGAAATTTTCCTGAAGGACAGCTTTTATTCTGTTGTTTCCTTGGTCCAAAGAACTCAGTGGTTCCTCACTGCCCATCCTAGCACCCACACTCCTCTCTTTCAGGTTTGTATTTAATTAACATCGTGTGCAAACTTCCTGCTTCAGCTAAGCTAGCCTGCTCCTGAAACATCTCCAGTGTCACATGATGGCTTACATGTGACAATACATCCCCACCCCCAATCAGGAGTTCTTCCTCTGGATAGCCCCTGTAAAACTTCTTGTCTGAAGGACACAGTGTCTCATTCATCTCTGAAATCCCAGCAAGTAAGATAATGACCAGAACACAGTGGGAATTCTAAATATGAAATCTCCACCATTATTTTGGGATGTGTAAATACTAACGTTCATCTTATTCTTTACTGACAATGACTCTTAAGATCTCAAACTCTGAATTCTATCCTCTTCCCCACCCCCCGATCACTAGGTCATCAGTGGATCACATCTTAGAGCGAGGTTATGTTCTAAAGCCAGTTCAAATTCCAAACATTAAGAATTGTCAAATTTATTATAAATGTGAAACTACAATAAACCTTGTGTTCCAATAAAAAAAAAAAAAAAAAGAATGGTCAAATTTTCCCTCGAAAAATCCTGCAAGTCACCCATAAAAAAGAATGTTGATCATTTTAAGAGTCCTATGACTTCTTTCGGAAGTTCAACACACCCAAAACAGCCCAACTTGTCCTGACATTGGCTACGTAGCTGTTTTTCAGCTGGGAAGCATGGAAGCTGCTTGGGTTATGTTCAGAAGTCATGCCGCATGAAAAATATATTTCCACTCATTTTCCATGCGTTGGCTTTGCCTTCTTCCCTCAAGACGCACAATTGTTTTCCCACCAATGACATGTTCAAATGATGAACTCCACTGGGGCCCCTTACTTCCCACCTCTCCCATTCTGCCTCCGCTTCTTGAACCTGCCTTTCAACAACATGGGGGTCTGGGACTGAGTTCTCAGTTTACCAGCTCTACCGCTGCTTTCCTTGTCTTTCTTTGAAACCTTTCCAATGGTCCTACCACTTCCCTCCTGTTCCAGCCATTCTATCAATCTTCACACCTGTGTTTTCACTGATTTTCTTTAATATTGTAATTTCTTCTTTCTTGGAACTTTCACAGCCCATGTGCAGGCTTCGACTATGGCACCCGGACAATTTTATTTTGCTCAAGTTGCAAATCATGGACCAGACTGCAAGTGCCTTGGGGGCAGGAGGTATATCCCACCCCATTCTGTACCCCTCCCGGCACCTGGCACGGTGCCATGAACACAGCAGGTGTTCTACGGTGTTTGTGGAATGAATATGAAATAATGACATATTAGGAAGTATATATAGTGTGGATTCAGGATGGAGCTCCTGGAACTGTAATAAAGATGCAGAGACACCAACTGACAGCTGAGTATTCTGTGTATAAGGAGTAAAGCCTTCAAAGTAGAGATGGAGGGAGTGACAGACACAAAGGGACGTCTTTGAGGCTGGCAACAGGGTGCAAAAGAGGGCTCCAAGGTTTACAACCCGGGTGTCTAAGAGATTGAATTTACCATTTATAGAGTAGGAGCTGTTCTTCCATGGGGAAGGGGAAGACCTGTGAGCTAAACATGTTGAGTCTGACATGTTATAGGACAGCCAAGTGAAAATATCCAGCATGAAGTCAGAAATAAGAATGCAGTTCTCAGGCGAGGGACCTCGATCTGACTGTGGATACAGGAATCCTCTGTTGAAAGTACAATGAAGGAGACCCCCGAGAGAGTGTGGACACAAATGCAGGTGAACAAGGGCTCACCCTTGCAACACCCTTGGGACACACACACACACACACACACACACACACACAAACATATAACCAGGTAGCTTTTAAAATGTCTCGTTCATCTCTGAATGTAGCCACCAGCCACATGGAGCTTTTAAAATTGAATAAAATTAAAAATTCAGTTCTTAAGTCATACCGGTCACATTTCAAGTGCTCAGTAGCCACATGTGGCGAGTGGATACCATACCGAACAGCACAGATAGATGTATAAAAAATTCCCATCTCTGCAGAAAGTTCTAACAGACAGTGCTGGTCTAGACTGCAGGAAAAAAGAATGACAACTGGAATGGGAATTGTTACACCAGCCTAAGGATGCACTGGGGTTGGTTTGCTAAACGAATATGCTAAATCTTAGCGCCTTTGCTATTTGCAGCAAAAACTTATTTTAAAAAAACCCTTTTTATTATGTAAGTGACAGATGGCTCCATGTAGAAAAATATTAAAAAGTTGGAAAGCATAAAGAAAAAATTAGAAATCCCCCCCAACCTACCTATGCAGAACTGAGTCAATCTGTCCTTTCTGGTTTTTAAAAATATTTACATCTGAATAATAATGGAAGTCTATTATACATATAATTTTGTAAGCCACCTTATCCACCTGAAAGTATATTATAAAGATTTTCCCAGTGATTAGCCCATCTCTAAAATGGAGCAAACCTGGGGCGCCTGGGTGGCTCAGTCGTTAAGCATCTGCCTTCAGCCCAGGGCATGATCCCAGGGTCCTGGGATTGAGCCCCGCATCAGGCTCCCTGCCCCACTGGGAGCCTGCTTCTTCCTCTCCCACTCCCCCTGCTTGTGTTCCCTCCCTCGCTGGCTGTGTCTCTCTCTGTCAAATAAAGAAATAAAATCTTTAAAAAAAAAAAATAAATAAAATGGAGCAAACCTGGAGAAGCGTAAATGCTAGGACACAACCATTTTAAAGACTTTTGTCACATCACACAATTTTATAGAAAAGTTTCACCAATTTTCATTCCCAGCAATAAATGTCTGAAAATTCTGATCATCCTCTGCCTTTTCTTAGCCTTTCCAAGGTCATTTTTTTTTTAAATTTTTATTTAAATTCCAGTTAGTTAACATATTTGTTATTTGTTTCGGGTGGACAATATAGTGATTCAGCACTTCCCTACAGCCAAGGTCATCTGATTGCTTTTTATCTTTGCCAGCCTTGTTTCAAACATTTTTTGTGATTGCTGCCCAATTACATTTATTTTATGTACTTTTTGTTTGTGTGATTACCTATTTTACTATTTGTCTATGATTTATAAAACCGCACTTCATATATTAAACGTTGCATCAGTCTATGTTTGTAGAGAGACAGAGGTAGTGCTTTCTAGAGATCTCCCCAAGTTTTTTTTAGCTTGTTTCTGACGTACAGAAAGTTTAAAATCTGCATACAATCAAATATTAGTCTTTTCCCTCTGATCATTCTTCCTTTGCTTTTTCTGTTAGATTTACCCAGGTGCTCCTCACTGTTTTTTCTTCTAGTTCTTCTATTGTTTCAATGTTTGGAAACGGTTATTTTGATACATGCTATCCATTCTGCCTCACCATGTTCGTGAAGATGAATTAGAGAAAAATCATATTAAAACAGTATTTAGCCATTATTTGCCCAGGTAGTCTTCTTACCACTCATTTAAAACTCCTTCGAGTTTGAGGTGGTTAATGGACAAATAGGCTACCAGGGGTTAGAAGAGATTGGAACAAGAAAAGAAATTGTAAGAATAACATGGAATCACTAAGGGTTACTGCGATATTTAATCAGTCCTTTCTTCCAATATTCACTGCACTGGAAAATTTCGTATATCCCATCCCTCTGCCGAGGCAGCTCACCTTCCTCCGATGGGGCATCACAAGAAGTAAGACCCACCATGGCCTCAGGTATCTCTCAGAGATGAGCGAAGGGTGAAGGCAGCTGGGGGACCGAGGGAAGTCTGATGGGGGGCTATGACTGCGATCAGTCTTCTGATTCTGGAAGGAGAAAGGATACAACACTTATACTCACTGCTTCCAAGTCTGACTCTGTTAAAGAAAAAGGACACACCCTGCTTGCTTATTTACTCAGTGTCCCCTCTTGACACCCCAATCTCTGACCTCCCCTGGAAAGTCAAAGACCACAGAGTCTCCCAAGTGATCATACGGGGGAGAGGCTCAAGCTCAGCCCCCAATCAATCCCTTTGAGCCCAACTTCGCGTGGCTAGAATTTTACATCTTATTGTTTGTTGGACAGTTGCTTTGTAGCACAAATATGGTTGAGAGATTATTCTGGGGCAAGGTATTTGTATCTTATATTGATAAATAACCCCACACTTTTGGGAAGATTTTCACACACATTCATGAAAAGGCTATTTGAACTAGATGTCCAAAACCCTGGAGTTGGGGTTGTTCCGTGATTGTTATAGAGGACTACAGGAGATCACTTAATTCTTGTTCCCTAGTCCCAGGTATGGCCCGAACCAGCTCCCTGACCTAGGTCCCATCACTGTCTAGGTCTTTGTATCCTCAACCTGGTCCAAGATTCTGCCCTGGACACCCTACTTTCACCTCACCAACACCCACCATCATTGCTGCTTGGTTTGAAGACAATGGCACCTGCTGAGAGCACAGGAACGAAACCCACACCACCCCCGAACAGCTGCACCGAAGGCAAGCAGTGAAGATTTGCAGAAGGAGCCGTACACGTCACAGAGCACCCAACTACCTGGTCCCACGCAAAGTGAGGAACTGGTTCCGTTTGCATTTTCTGCTTTCTGACTGTGTCCACGTGTTGTGGAGACAGGCTCAGAGAGGTGCACGGGCATCTAGGGGAGAGCGTATTTCCACAGGGAACAAGGACACAGATAGTCAGGGAAAATAACTCGTTCTGTTGTAGAGAGGGGACGCACTCGACTTTCACTGTATTTTTAAAAACTCCTACTTGGAAATCATGATAAACAAAAGAGATGGATACATGGGTAGGTGACCGAGAATCCCCCAATCATGTGAAACTTGCTTAAGTATCTAGTGCAGACTGGGTGTTATATACAACTAATGAATCATCGAGCCTTACATCGAAAACCGGGGATGTACTGTATGGTGACTAACATAATATAATAAAAAATCATTATAAAAAAAAAAAGTATCTAGTGCAGAATGGTTCTTACATCCTGAGAAAGGCTTACTCAATCCCCTAAAGAATCACTTTAAGTTACTGGGTGAGGACATCCGCTGAGCCTCAGCCATCAGCCGCAAGAACAATCCAGTAAATGCAGGGCTGCCCTTCTGCAGACGACAGGAAGCTCCTCTACTCTCACTCTGCGGAGCAGTAACTGGACAGGGACTGTCCAGCTAAACCCACTAAGACACGTGCTCGTTAAGACGCTCACTCACCATCCAACCCTTGCTTTATTTCGTGTTTTTAATGAAAGGTACATTGAACTCATTTATCCTTGTTAAAGTGCACGAGCGTGTGTGTTTCAATATGGCTGCCTGTAGAACTCTGATTGACTCCAAAGGACGGTGGGGCTGTTGCATGAGGGCCTCCATGCCCAGGTAGGGAAAAACACCGCAAAAACATGGAATCCCTCCTTAGAACTGGCCTGGAAGCTCAAGAACTAAAAATTAGAACTCACAATACACTCTCCTATCTTGAAAATAACAGGAACTCTGAGACTGGGTTACTCTTACTCTCCAGAATTTTCTACAGCATTTGTATTTAAACAAAACACTCTGCTATCTCTGTCTTCCCCAATGGCTGGATAGATGGATGGTCAGTTGATGGGCAGATAGATGATAGACTATAGACTACATAGGAGAGAGAGAGAGGGAGAGAGGAAGAACTAACCTCTTTCTCATCCTCCCATCCCAAATCTTTAAGTACAAGCACTATTTGTTGGCCAACGAGCCATGGACGCTGGAACAGCTGCAGTTCATCGTATTTCCACTTACCTTCCCCTTGGGTCCAGGAAGTATCTTCAGGCTAAAGAAGGAAAAGAAAAGACCTGAAAGAACTTGTTTTCCAAGGAAACAAGACAGCACTGGAGTCGGGAGCTCCTGTCAGCTCCGGGGACTCCTTTTCTCTCAGGATCCCAAGGGCAAGATGTGTCCAGATTTTGGCAAACCCGTCTCCTCCTGGCTCTCCCTCCCTGAGCTCGTGGGAAAGAGCTCCTTCGAGGTGTGGTGTTGGGAGGGCACGATCTGGGACAGGGAGCAATTCCACGAGCAGGTGTATTGGGAGCGGAAACAGATCAGTTGCTTCTGGAAGAAAAGTGAGGCTTTGCCCCGGGGCCCCTTGGTAGAGCCAGTAACACTCAACAGGGAACCCTCTTACCTCCAAGTAATGGTGAGGCCATTCCTGTCCCCCGAGTCAAACCTGTACTGCCTCTCCACTGGAAGATTAAAAAAAGAAAGAAGGAAGAAGGAAATGGACCACGTGCTCCCTGTGCCCCCTGTGAAAGAAGGACTCGGAGTCAGATGAGTGTTAAAAAAAAAAAAAAAAAAAAAGTCCACCAGAGGGAAATACTGCCGGAAACTGACATTCGGAAGCATGCCCCGAACAAGGTAATCTTATTTTTAAACGTTATACAGTTACTTAAAAAAATATATATATAATAATAATGTCTGCAATATTTTTCTTCAATCTCCAGATGCTTTTTTCCGGTGAAATACCTTTACGTTTAAAGTAATGAGTACAACTGTTTATATGCTACAGTGTGTCCAGAAAATCTGGAAATAATAGGAGAAATCATGGGTTTATTGTATTTTTCCCAAGCGAACAAACGGACCCTTTGGGGATTGAATGAGGTGGTCATTACCTTTGCTTTTACCTTTCTCCCTGCCCTGATTAATTATTCTTTTTGAAGATTTTATTTATTTGAGAGAGAGAGAGAGAGCACAAGCAGGGGGAGCTCAGGCAGAGGGAGATGGACAGGCAGACTCCCCGCTGAGCAGGGAGCCCGATGTGGGACTCGATCCCAGGACCCTGGGATTATGACCTGAGCTGAAGGCAGACGCTTCCCTGACTGAGCCACCCGGGCGCCCCTGCTCTGCTCAATTATTCCTGACAGCATTCATCACCACTGGACATAAGCAAACGTGAAATGTTTGTATATTTCCATCACAGAGATTACACATAATAAATGAGCAAACGAGGGGTGAAGATACATTCAGATAGTGAAGAATACTATTAGGGAAATAAACAAAGGATTGCTACTTCAGAGAAGGTGCTCAGGGAGGACTGCTCGGAGGAGGTGATATCTGAGACCTTCCTGAATGCTGAGAAAAAACCAGAGCTGGGAAGGGAAGGACCATGGCAGGCAGAGAAGCAAAGGCCAGTGTGGCCAGAGCCCCAAGAGGGGACGGGGTGCAAGTCGGGGGTTATCCATGTGGGGTCCTCCCAATGGCAGGTTGAACACAGGGAGAGTTATGAGCCAATTGCATGTTTAAAAGCTCACTCTGGATGCTTTGTGGAAAAGACATTGTAAGAGGTAAGAGTGGAGACAGGCAGACAGACAGACAAATTAGGAAGCTAGGACAGTCGTCCAGGAGAAGGTTGGTAGGATACGGACCAGAGCGACAGTCGTGCAGATGGGGAGAAATAATTGGATTTTAGATGTTCTGCACATCTCAGATCAAATTTGTGCCCTTCGACCTGGCTTTGCTCCCCAGCTGCACTTGGCATTTGAACACGGCTCTCATGACGAATCTATCAAGCTCCATACCGTGCCTCCCATTATAGGAAAGTCCCATTTGAAAAAGTACGTCAACAGTATCTTATCTGATTCTCATAGCATCCGTATGAGGCAGAAAAGTCAAATATTAATCCCACCTGAAGAGGTTAAAAGTCACACAACCAGGGGCGCCTGGGTGGCACAGCGGTTGGGCGTCTGCCTTCGGCTCAGGGTGTGATCCCGGCGTTAGGGGATCGAGCCCCACATCGGGCTCCTCCGCTATGAGCCTGCTTCTTCCTCTCCCATTCCCCCTGCTTGTGTTCCCTCTCTCTCTGGCTGTCTCTATCTCTGTCGAATAAATAAATAAAATCTTTAAAAAAAAAAAAAAGTCACACAACCAGAAAGGGTCTCGCCGAGCCACTCTGATTTCTATTCTAAGCTCCTCCCCTCCTCAAACAATACGTCTACCCATACAAATCAAATCAATAGGGTTTTCACGGCACTGTGACCATGTGGCCCCATCACTGTGACCATGTGGCCCCATATTGATGACAAGCATAGAGTCCAAGGCCAAAGTCATTTAGGGAAACCTCACAATGTGTTCTGACCGTATGTGGCTGGATTGCCAGAGACACATACACACCCACTGTGTAGGAATATGTAGGCTGTCACAAGGCCGGGGAAGTGACCAGAAAGGGGCTTGTGTTAAGTCCTGGAAGATGGTCATAAGGGGATGGGAAGGTAGGTGGAGCTTGGCAGGATATAGAGAATATTAGAACTGGAAGGGAATCTGATGATCGCATAGACGAGCCACACGAGGTCCAAAGAGGGAAAAAGAAAATGCTGAGGTCAATCTCTTGAGTGGATGAAAGGCAAGTGGGTGGGCTGGAAGAAAAGAGCATGAAAGCCACTGAAAAAGTAATTCTGTCTAACTCTGTAAGAGAAACAGGGAGACTAGAAGACAGTGAGCTGAGGAATAGATCAGAGAAAGAGGGAAGGGCAGGAAAATGGCACTCACTGTGGGTGACAGTCACTGTGTCCACACTGATGTCAGCTGGCAGGCACTGTCTCCTTCGGTGACGGTCAGGAGCTTCCTGTGGACGCCCATTCCTGGGTGCCACCCTCTGAAACCAGACTCTCTGCCTCTTCGTTCTCGGACAGCCCCTGGTTTCTGCTTCTTGTCCACTCCTTTGATGGAATTATTCGTATCTTCAGCCACATCCGTCAGCCTTTTGCCTCGGATCCTTTTCTTGAACTTCCGGTCCTTACCATTTGTCCTTCTCTTCTGCCTGGTAATTCTGGAAACGTAAAAATTTGCAGGAAATATTTGAATCAGGGGCTCCCCAACAGTTGCCAAATACAGTCAAGATGTCGGACGCCTGGGTGGCTCAGTCGGTGAAGCGTCTGACTCTTGATCTCAGCTCAGGTCATGATCTCAGGGTTGTGAGATCGAGCCCCACGTCGGGCTCTGCACTCAGCAGGGAGTCTGCTTGAGACTCTCTCTCCCTCTCCCTCTGCCACTCCCCCCACCAAAATAAATCAATCAATCTTTTTTTAAAAAAGAATATATATTTTTGAAGCACATGTTAAGCATTGGCCAAAAAATAAAAAAATTAACTAACTACAATAATTTCACTACGAAAAAGCATTGAAAAATGAAACCTTATTCCTAACCTAAGGAAATAGTATCAAAAGATCCCTTAACTTTGTAAAGGACCATCAAGGAAGGATATTTACAATAAATGTTATACCTAAAAGGTCAGAAGGTTAAAGTCATAAACTTGACCAGAATGCCGGCCTTTACCACTACAAATAAGGAATGTACTGCTTGTCTTAATGGGTGCAGTACAATAAGAAAATTAAGGAAAGGGGGCGCCTGGGTGGCACAGCGGTTAAGCGTCTGCCTTCGGCTCAGGGCGTGATCCCGGTGTTATGGGATCGAGCCCCACATCAGGCTCCTCTGCTATGAGCCTGCTTCTTCCTTTCCCACTCCCCCTGCTTGTGTTCCCTCTCTCTCTGGCTGTCTCTGTTTCTGTCTAATAAATAAATAAAATCTTTAAAAAAAAAAAAATTAAGGAAAGGTAGGAGTATTACACTGGGAGAGACAAACTGACATTAATTAGAGAAAAAAATAATTAAAAAAAAAAAAACCCAAATGATTGTCAACCAGTTGACCAGATACAAGATTCACTTAAAAAACAACAACAGCACACTAGTATCAAAGCTATTAAAAGCATAAAAGAAAAAAAGATGCATTTCCATAGCAATGAAAACTATAAAATGTTTGCAAATAAATAAAAGACACATGTCAGACCTAGATGAAGAAATATGGAAGGACGGGGAAAAAAGACCTGCATTAAAGAACCTAACCATGATCGTTGCAGCGAACGAATCAAAACCCCTGGGGATAAAATGAAATGCCCACCAACAGCGTTAAAAAACCATTGGTACCTGCCGCCCCATAGCGCTCAGAGCATGAATCGAAAGGAATGAGTTGCGTCCATACACACCAACATGGAAACATCCTCGAGCCCATGTTGTGTTATAGAATCAAGTTGCAGAAAAGCGAATGCTATGTGTGAACACACAGACAAACCAAAATTACATGCTTCTCCCTGTAAAATCAACGCACGAGAAAGATACAGAAGGAAACATTCCAAACAGATGACAAGAGTTACTTCTGGGGAGGGCAATAGGATTCACGTAGGGCCAGGAGGAAGGAATTGGTTCTCTTAGATTGTGTAAACCATTTTGTAAATATACTATGTCATCTTAAAGCAAAACAACTTCTCAAAATATGATAATTGTATCATACAGATAATCCCTTAGAATTGTACTTGAGGAATCCCATTGTGTGGATGACAGCTATCCCCATACCTTGCATATGGCGGGCAATAAATATTCATTAATTCATCGGGAGATCTATTAGTCTGTAATGAAGAAATTTTTTTTAGGGGCGCCTGGGTGGCACAGCGGTTAAGTGTTTGCCTTCGGCTCAGGGCGTGATCCCGGCGTTGTGGGATCGAGCCCCATGTCAGTCTCCTCTGCTGGGAGCCTGCTTCTTCCTCTCCCACTCCCCCTGCTTGTGTTCCCTCTCTCGCTGGCTGTCTCTATCCTGTCGAATAAATAAATAAAATCTTAAAAAAAAAAATCTGTCTGCTAGATACATCACCATATACAAATACACTGGCTGCACACAGCTACATTGAGATAGAGACGGTATGCGTACATATATACACACACCCTCTCTCTTACTCAACACACACACATGCACAGAGCAAGGAGCATCTCAAATCCAAAAATTAACAACACACCGTAAGCTATGGAGAACTTAGGGCCATATTGTATTTCAACAGAGAACGGCAGGATTTTGACTCACCCGATTCAAATATCTGAAAATCAGAAACAACAACGCTCTTCGTTCACACACGACTGTTTGGAAAGTGGGCTTCGGTCCCGTGTTGTGGACAAGCTGCTCGTCGCCCCGGAGAGCCTCGGTCTCCAAACCCTGCTACCGTCCTCAGTGTCTTGTGTCTCGGACTCGGACCCTCCTGCCTGTCTCACGAGGACCCTGGGTTTATGGCGGGGTCACATACATCATCTGGGTGATCGCCCACCTCACTGTCCTTTATTTGTGGTTGGTTGGTTGTTTCTGCAAACTCCCTTTTTGCCATATAAGGTAACGGTCTCAGGTTCCAGGGATTAGGACGCCGCGGGCATCTTTGGAAGTACCATTCCCCAGACCACACGGCCTCGACTCTGTATTCTTGCTCCACGCCTGGGGCTCGGAAGGGGTAGCCACAAAGGAAGGAGTGGCCCTTACCTTTCCCTTGGGCCCCCTGGGGCCCAGCATAGAGGCCAGCATCTGTGAAGACCGGAGGCAGTGTGGCCACAGGCTCGGCACCGGCTGGGGGATCCCTCTGCCTCACTGTGGACTTCCTCGCCTGGGTGACCGCGGGAATCCACGTTGCTGGTGACAGCACCAAGCCATAGCTTCCCTCTTGCCCCCATCCTCCGACGTCCTAGGCCCTGTTGCAGGAGAAAAAAAAATTACATGCAGATAAAAGACATTCTCATCCCTAGACTACAACATGGATGGTTCAATAGCCCCCCGGAAGCTGCTGACATCTCCCTGAACCTCCCAAGGTCGGGGCTGCCATCCCGGGTTCCAGGACCTTCCTCATGCCCGTGATGGAACAGAGAAGGCAGGAGAACCTTCAGCCCCTAAATCAGGTTTTCCAACCTTTAGACATGTTTATAGAAACGTGAAAGTCTTCCCCTTGCCTCTCTGTGAAACTCACGTGAAACGCCTCTGATTAGATTTCACGAAAACCTGATCCAGGTGTTTATGGCGCATTCTCCCCGGTTGAGAATCAGTATCTCTCTCCTAGCTTGCAGGCCTCTCTTTCCAATTTGCAAATATACATTTAAAATACTGAAGACGCGGGGCGCCTGGGTGGCTCAGTTGGTTGAGCGACGGACTCTTGGTTTCAGCTCAGGTCATGATCTCATGGGTTGTGGGATCAAGCCCCGGGTTGGGCTCAATGCTCAGTGGGGAGTCTGCTTGAAGACTCTCTCCCTCTGCCCCTCCCCCACTCGCTCTCTCTGTCTTTCTAAAATAAATAAATAAATCTTAAAAAAAATGATAAAATACTGAAGATGCTTTCCCAATGGTGTCATTCTTTGCCCCCACTTGGTTGTGAAAGCACTGTTCTCAGCTCCCTCCATCATGGGGAGACTCTCTCCCATACAGACCAGGCGCCCTTTCCAAGACACTACTTTAAGGCTGAGAACCAGCCCCGTTTGGGATGTCAGAGACCCTCGGCAGATTTTCATCGCCTTAACATGGATTTTTCTGAAGTGGCCCACAGATGCGCTCAGCCCGTGTTCTTCCTTACGGTCCTGGCCGAGGCAGCAGGGAGCTCCGTCCCGAGTGTGCTCCAGGGCTCGAGTCTCCAGAAGTGTCGTCCTCCTGTCCCGTGAACAAAGAGGGACTCGAGGCCGTGGGCCTGCGCAGAAAACTCAGCCTGTCGGGCGGCTGGCCTCTGCAGGGTGGAAGGGGGAGGCCCATCCCTGGCCACCTGGGATTGACTCAGAGAAGGTTCCAGAGTGTCCAAGAGGAGACTGTCCTGAGCAGACGGTTTCACGGGGACTGCTACCTTCAGCCCGGGCTGGGGACAGGCTTGGGTAAGGGGTGTCCAGGCTTTTACCGTCTGGTCCTCTGTGGCTTAAGGGGCTAGACTAGGTGAAGCCGTTCACACCCTCGACCTCTAACGGTCTCACGGGGGGTCCAGAAGCTCTGTAGGAACAGAAGCATACAGAGGAGCCACGCTGCCTGCCGGGGGTCCGGAGGGCTCCCCAACGTGAGATGACAGTTGGGTCGAGGCTTGAAGGGTGTGCGGACGTTTGCCAGAGGGAGGGGGGAAGGTATGTTCCAGAAGGAGAGAACGACAAAGGCCAAGGGGTGCGGGAGAGGCTCCGTGTTTGGGAATCGGGAAGGAGAACACGGGTGAGGGGGAGAGGTGGCCGGTCAAGGGGGTGGCCTCCCGAATGTGGTCTTTGCCCTGCCTACCCTGTTTGCACTACTCCAGGCTTGGCACTCTTCCTCATTTGTTTCTTTTTCTCTTTCTTTTCTTTTTTCTTTTCTTTACTTTTCTTCTTTTTTTTCTTCTTCCTCCCTCCTTCTCTCCCTCCCTTCCTTCCTTCAGACCGAGAGCACAAGCAGGCAGAAGGAGAGGGAGAAGCAAACTCCCCGCTCAGACGCGGGGCTTGTTCCCAGGACCCAGGTTCATGACCTGAGCCGAAGGCAGACGCTCAACCGACTGAGCCACCCAGGCGTCCTCTCATTTGTCTCTAATGATATTTATTGTTCTTTTATGATGATCAAATAGTACGAGGCCCCTTCCGACTATCAATTTACCTAGAAGAAGATGCTAAGAGGGGATCCGATCTGCGATTTATTTACAAAACCACATCACGGATTTGCAAATTAACGAGAGATATATCCTAGTCCCGTCTCTGGGTGCGTGTGAAACATTTCTCTGTGGTGCCTCATACTTCTGGGTCAACTTCCAGTCCCCATGGCAGACTGGACTTAGGATAAAGGACTTCTCTTTCTGATTCTAGACATAAAGAAAACAGTGCAAGTTGTAAGGTGTTACGGTGTTCACAATTAAGAAAGGGATCTCCCTAGGTGCCAGTAATAGAAATGAAATGGAAAACCAGACGTGAGCGGGAACTGAACAGCTCAGGGGACTGGAACGGCACAGAGCTTGGAGTTCATGCCCGTAGAAGTCTTCTTACCCCTTCACAGGGTTAGGGGAGGGGCACCTGCCTAAAGATAGGACCCACAACAGGTGCACTGCTCATCCAGAGGATGGGACTGGGCAAAACACACCTGGTACCAGTTACCAACATACCGCCTTCGAATGCATACGTCATTACATGCTCTGTGAACACGCATCTGGACCCTCTAAGTATCTCTCCTTTTTCCAGCTGGTATGACGCTAAGCTTTGTCCGTAGAGGACATCTGAGTTCTGGGTGCTTCTCCCGGCAGGCTCCACAACGACTTCCCAGCGTCCAGTATGCAGGGTAGCCAGCAGCCCCCAACAGCCAGAGCCCTTCCCAGAGCCCTCCTGGGGCGCACCTCCTGAGAACAGCCTTCCCGCACACCCTCGAGGGCACATTCCCTGCAAATTTTTCCAGTGCAACACCACACAGCCCCTCTACCGTTCCCCGGGCCACACCCGCGCTGCATCTCAGGCGAGCAGCTCAGCCCTAGGGAGGTGGGGGCCCCCCTTGAATTTCTGTCTCCGTCCTACAGGCGGAGGCTGCTGCTTCCAGCCGTGACTCCCATTCTCTTCACCTCCTACACGCTCGTTCCGCAACACTGCAACATGCTAGTGTTAACAGAGCAGATTTCTCTATGTTCAACTCGCCCAAACTCCCCTGTGGTGTCTGTCTCCTGTTGGGCTCTGACGCACATGGCAACAAGATCGGGGACCGAGCAAAGGCGTTGAAAGAAAGGGGTCCCACCGTTCTCTCGGTCACTCTGGGGCCCGGCAGAAAATGCAACCCCCACACGGACAGCAAGCTGAGGAGTGGTCTCCTTTCCTCCTTCCAGAGGAGCAATGTGCCCAAACTGCAAATCTGGTAAATACCAGACCCGGTCACTGACTCCAGAAAGTTCCACTCCAGAACCACTTTCCAGGGCAATCGAAGAATGATCAGAATTAGAAGGACCCTTCCCGTTGCAAGGACCTCCTTCTGCATTTTGCAGATAATCACAGGGAGACCCAGGGAGATGAGGTGACAAGCTTGAAGTGTCTCCTGAGTTGTTCTTAGTCTCCTCGGTGCTGTCTCTACCCTGTCACTTTTCCCCCACGTCGTGAGCCTCTTCCCTTTACCTAACTCTGCCCTCCTCTGAGCTGCCTTTGTCTTCAGAAGAATCTCGCAGGGACTCGTTTCGTCAAAGCTTCCCCTGGAGGCAACTTACCCTGTTTCAGCTGCCCTCAAGGGTCCGAGACCATCCCCCGGGCTGGTGTACATGCTTCTGTTCGAGGTGACACGCCCATTGTCCTCAGCTCCTGAAAAAAAGATGAAGACGTGGGGTCACCTTTGCGAGGCTGTCGTGGGTGCAGTGGTCTCACGGGACGGCGCCGGGGGGAATGGGACAGTCACCCCATGCAGGTGGGTGCCATTCCGAAAAGCTTATCACTGATTCACAGCTTAAGTGATTTATGGATGGCGAGAATTAGGGAAAACTGAAAAGCCAATCACACATTTCAATGGTCACCACGTAAGGAAAGGCCACATCCCAAAGTTCTCTCTATATTCCGTATATTCTGCCGCTAACTCATCTTTCTCACCATCAGAAATGGCTTTCAATATGCAAGTTCCTTCACATCAGAACACAAATCAGTACAACCAGCAGTTTTTCTCCTACAAGGTGTCAGACAATGAAGGGTATTCAGGGCGTCATTTCTTTTTTAGAGTATCGTTGCTTTAAAAGGAGGGGGCTTGGGGCGCCTGGGTGGCACAGCGGTTAAGCATCTGCCTTTGGCTCAGGGCGTGATCCCGGCGTTATGGGATCGAGCCCCACATCGGGCTCCTCCGCTGGGAGCCTGCTTCTTCCTCTCCCACTCGCCCTGCTTGTGTTCCCTTTCTAGCTGGCTGTCTCTCTCTCTCAAATAAATAAATAAAATCTTTAAAAAAAAAAAAAAAAAAGGAAGGGGCTTGTGGGGAGAGGCGCAGAGGGAGAGAGAGTCCTAAGCAGACTCCGTGCCCAGTGCAGAGTCGGACACGGGGCTCGAGCTCATGACCCTGAGATCACCATCCCGAGATCATGACCTGAGCAGAAATCAAGAGTTGGGGGCGCCTGGGTGGCACAGCAGTTAAGCATCTGCCTTCGGCTCAGGGCGTGATCCCGGCGTGATGGGATCGAGCCCCACATCAGGCTCCTCTGCTGTGAGCCTGCCTCTTCCTCTCCCACTCCCCCTGCTTGTGTTCCCTCTCTCGCTGGCTTTCTCTATCTCTGTCAAATAAATAAATAAAATCTTTAAAAAAAAAAAAAAAGAAATCAAGAGTTGGACACTTAACCGACTGAGCCACCCAGGCGTCCCCAGAGCGTCACTGCTTTTAAAAGCAGAAATGTAGAAACGATGCAGATACCCCTTGATTAGGTTTGTGACGCATTTGCATTACTAAGTTGTAAGCAGCATTCAGAAAGAATGGGGCAAATCTGAAGTTAGAGATCTGGAAGAAAGCTCCGCAAACTCCAGTGAAAAGAGAAAGCAGGTTAAGAGCACAAATTTGCAACTCGCAGATAAATAAGTCCGGGAGATCTAACGCCCAGCGTGGTGACTATAGACCGCAATACTTCAAAGCTGCTAAGAGTCTAGATCTTAACTGTTGGGAAAGACAAATAACTACGTGATGTCCTCGAGGTGCTGGTTAAAACAACGACGGCAATCACATTGCAACTGTATAAATGTATCAGATCAGCACATTGTACAATTTAAACTTAGGCGACGGGCTAGGTCAACTATACCTCAGTAAATTTAATAAATAAAGTGAAATTCGAATTAAAAAGAAAGGAAGTAGCAAAACAATAATTATTGTATGCTTGTATATGATTTTTTTTTTTTAATTTAAAAAGGAGGAGGTAGAGGGGGGCACCTGGGTGGCTCAGTCGAGTAAGCATCTGCCTTCGGCTCTGGTCATAATCCCAGGGTCCTGGGATCGAGTCCTGCATTGGGCTCCGTGCTCAACAACGGAGTCTGCTTCTCCTGCTGCCTCTGCCCCTCTCTCCTGCTCAGGTGAGCTCTCTCTCACTCTATCTCAAGTAAATAAATAAAATCTTTAAAAATAAAAAAAATGAATTAAAAAAAAAAAGAAGGCGGCAGAGATTTTCTCTTACAGAGTGGTCCTCCCTGCCTGGAAACCACCTCAGAGCCCGTCCCCCTCAGCCAGACTGAGGTTCATGGACTATTTGCTGAGAGCAATTTGGAAGCCAAAGCTCAACGATCCCTACACCAATCAGGGAAAGTGGAGAGGGCGAGAGGCATGGGACCTACCCTGCGGCCACAGGGGACATGGCCTGCCTTGTCTGTAAATACCAGATCCGGTCACCGACTCCAGAAAGTTCTGCTCCAGAACCACTTTCCAGGGCAATCAAAGAATGATCAGAATTAGAAGGACCCTTCCCGCTGCAAGGAGCTCTTTCTGCATTTTACATTACAAAGGGTCCACTTTTCCGGGCTTGACTTTGCTGAGATGACCCAAAGTGTTAACCTTCAACTCACTATGAGGTTTTTCCCTGTGTTTCTATCACATTGGGTTCAATATTCCTTATTTTAAATTATTTTAAATATATTTCAAATTCAAACTGAATTTTGCTTTGATGGAAGGCTTGCTGTAAATTATGAGATGCATTGCTCTTCGTGTTCTCCTGTCTTCTTCATCTCTTGTGCACTCTGCTAGAATTCTATAGTCCTTTGCTTGGAAAGCAGGCTCCAGAGAGAAAAGAGTCTGGTTCTCCTACAACCAGGCAGGTGACCTTGGCCAAGTCATTAGATGGGATCACACACGAAAGTGCCATTTTGGTAGGTCAAAAACGGTTAATAGACTCGACACTTAGAAACATGGAGGTAGCAATACCACTTACATCACAGGGGTGTTAAAAGAACCAACGAGGGGCGCCTGGGTGGCTCAGTCGGTGAAGCGTCTGCCTTTGGCTCGGGTCATGATCCCAGGAAGCCCGGGGTCTATGAAACCCTCTATGTAAATCACAGAAGGTTCCTGCTCCTCTTAATAACCTTTTCTCAATGAACGGTGCTCGATCCCTTGCAAAGTGTAGTGGCTGTTTCTTGTTCAAGGTTACGAGCTCCCCGTTAATGCATTCAGCTCTCACATCGACACCGCAAACTGGGTGTATTGTTACTGTCCCCTCACATGATGGAGCTCCGGCTCTGACCGATGAAGGAACTGTCCCGAGGTCACCAACCAAGAAGTGGCAGAGTTCACAGCCACGTTTGGCTGGTTCCAAAGCCCAGATTCCTAACTGCTTTGTAAACACTCACTTTCCAGGTTTCAGATCCTTTTTCCTGAATGATCCGATGAAGGAACATTATTTTGGTGGTGTGCGGGCAGACTGGCTCTCCAGGAGGGGAAAGAAAAAAAAAAAGGCCTGATTTGTAGCATTTGCTGATTTCTATCCTGTATCTCATTGCACCATGGCTGATTTCCACATACGGATGCCCGGAGACATTCCAGAATATTTAACAGTGGGCTCCCAGGAGCTGGTGTGAGCCCATCCCAGCATGCCACTGCAGAGTTCCCATTACACGGATGAACAGACCAAGGCCCCGAGACATCCATGTACATGCCGTGAGCCCACATAATTAATAGCGAACCCTGAATTTGAACTCGGAACCTCTACAGAAAGGCCGTTGGTTGCTTGCACAACTCTATTTGTACTTCCCATCCTAGGGAAGGAAAAAAGCAAGCCTCACGACCTGACACATGGGTCAGACCACCTTCTCGACAAATTTGATCTTTCCCCCGCAACCCCCGATTTAGACACTAATGGGGGCTCTTCATCTGCTGGATGGACTGAATTGGAGGGTCCCAGATCAACGAGCCCAGAAATGGGAAGAAGGGAAGAAGAAAAAGGTAGAATGGGAGAAGACGCAGAGATGTCAGCTCAAGTGGAAAGTAAATGGAGTAAGAGTAACATTTCAGGTGCTCACAACAGTGGGTGTGAGCTGCTCTGTCTGCCCGGATTCCCACCTTAGCAAAGAGCACCTGCGTTTTCCTTCTGGGGGTGGAGGGCATTTCCAGTCCATGTAGCTTGGTTGTGGCTGGCTCCACGCCCTGCCTCCTGAAATGGGCTTGTGGCCTAGGTCTGACGAAAGAGCGTGTGACACAGCTCTAGCCACCGCAATGCCCCAGCCAATCCATTCATATCCAGGCTGTCGGAGGGAACTCTGGGATGTAGCTGGAATTACAAGAAACAGGCTATGTCTGGAAGGCCTTTGCTTGAATAGAGCCCCCTGGCTGTGACCTGTGGCCCCCTGCCAACCCCCCACTTAGGGTCGAACCCACCTGAAAGGAATTAGGATTTTGGGTAATGTCAAAGTGATTTCGTGAGCACGACTCTTGGTATGTTTTACAGATTTGCCTGTGGACTTGTCAACATTTCAGTTCAGAACATTCCCTGGGTAGAAGCCGCTTGGGTTTTGCCAGGGACAAAAATAAATTCAGTCCCTAAATGGGCCGGAACGGCAGACAGAAGTTGCAGGATCTCTAAAAATGGAGTCAACTTTAGTCCATTTCTATGGCAGTGGAACAGAAGGGTTTTAAACCTCCTGAATCAATTATGTCAACGAAAGTATTCACCCAGCTTCCTATGAATGTCTCCCACTAGCCCTCTTGGGAGCTAGCCTCTGACACCCTACGATGCTGTAAACCAACTTGTTCTGAGGACTGGGAGGACCTTTGGTTCTCAGAGCGTGACTGACTCGGATGTCTCCTGGCAGCTCAGAGTCCCGGTAACAGGGATTAACTAATGTTTGCTAACTAGCTCCCTTCACACTCTCAACCACCGGGTGGATCGGGTCCTCTTATTATCCCCACTTCACAGATAAGAAAGGCGAGTCACAACTTCCCAAACTCAAACAGCCAGACCGGGGGCTTTGAACGCCAGGCAGTCCAGCTCCTGAGTCTGGTCCCTCGGGGTCTGTGCGGGGAAGTAAGTCAAGACTCAGGACCGAGGCAGAGAGAGGGAGGATCTGGTCCAACAGACCACCTGAGAAGTGTCTCAGGTCCGGTCATTCCATCCTCCCAACGTCTTGTGTTCTGTAAGCGAGAATCCCCAACCCTAGTACCCTGGTCTTGAGGAGAATTACCCTTGATTTCCATCCTCCATCCTGTGAAGATGCCGAGCCTCCGTCTTGGTCCTGGACCACAGCCTGAATGTCTGCGTCCAATCGGGAGGCCTCTCTTTGCAGGAAATGCGTGGCCACAGAAACCTTTGGGACAACGCCCCCCCCCCCCGCTGGGCTCTATTGTGACCTCATTATGACGTCACACCAAGTGATGCAGGTGTCACCTGGGAGGTATTTGGGGACCACAAACGGCCATGAAGGTGAACTTTGATCTACGGCATTATAACATGCAGCCATAGGTAGGGAGGACATTCTAGAATTCAGTTATAGAAAGCCGGAAGTGGATCACCTGGCAGGTTATTTGTAATTCTCACACACCCGGGTTGGAGGCTGGCAGGTAAGAGCCAGCGCCACTCCCACCTCGGCGTGTTCTTTGGTGGGGCTGACTTGCCGCGGGTAGGTGCCAGTCTAGACAGAGTGTTCTCTGCACAACGCAGAGACCGGGACTCGGAAGGGAGTAGGAAGAGCCTGTTCCCACCGTGAACACAGAGATTAGACACACCTTCTGAACTTATTCAGAGTAGGGCTCCCGTGAGAGACCCCTTTTCATTTAAAAGATTTATTTTAGAGGGAGAGGAAGAGCACAAGCGGGAGGGGTAAAGAGAGCGGGAGAGAGAATCTCAAGCCGACTCTGCACTGAGCGCAGACGCGGGGCTCGATCCCATGACCATGAGATCACGACCTGAGCTGAAACCAAGAGTTGGACGCTTAACCGACTGAGCCACCCAAACGCCCCGAGACCCTTTTCTTATACTGTCCACTCAGGTAGAAAACTGGGGGTTGGAGGGGATGTTTGAAGGACCGATGATGCTTGCAGGAACCTATCAACAGGTGTCAAGGCTTCCAACTCTGTCCAATTTCCATTAACCGTGACCTCCAAAAGAGGGTGCTACAGCTCGATTTCCCTCGGAAATTTTGCATACTTGTCAGAGAATAAGAAAACAAAGTTTAAGGAACAGACCAATTTTCCTGGGGCAGAACCATTAAATTAAGATTCATTCTAGAAAGATTAAAAATCCTTTCGCTGACTCTTGTCCTCACAGCCCTTCTTGCCGGGTCCCTGTAGAGGCGGAAGCAGGCTCAGGGAAGGGGACACCAAGGGGTCTCGGGCAACCCGTGGAGGACCTGGGATGGCAGATAGAGCCACCAGGGTCCACATGTCGTGGCCTCTTACTAAAGCTCCAATCCGGCACCCAGGAAGATGCCCCAGTCCGTGGTGCATTACAGAGAATGTCGCTAACACTTGGGACCGCTCAGGGTATCCAAGGGTATTCCAAAAGTTGAGACCTCCTAGGGGAGAAGCCGTGGGGTACACATGGGAGTCACCACCGAATCCCTTAGGAGACCAAGGAAGGGAGGCTGAACTTAAAAGGGCATGGGAGCCAAAGATGATGAATGACCACCAACAGAGGAGAAAGAACCAGAAATCGCAGCAGGATTCCTAGACTCCCATAACCCAAGAGGACATGGACGGCTATGTGTCGCACATTGCCTGAGATTTGTCAACTCACACTTGAGAACCTGGACATCTTTTGAAATGCAAGCACACGGGTCTACCGGCCTCCATGTCGCCCTCTGGGGCCAAGGGGCTGGGTCCTCCTGCCTCACAATCTCAGCTCTTCCCATCTCAGAACCGTGGTTCAAAGCAGTCTTTCTCAGGGTGCCTGGGTGGCTCAGTCAGTTAAGCATCTGACTCTTGATTTTGGCTCAGGTCATGACCTCAGGATCATGGGATCGAGCCCTGTGTCAGGCTCCCTGCTCAACGGGGAGTCTGCTTGAGATTCTCCCTCTCCCTCTGCTCGCGCTCTCCAAAATAAATAAATAAAGAAATTCTTTAAAAAGTAGTCTTTCTCACTAGGGAAAAAAAGGGCCTCGTCCTTCCTTCTTAAGAAAAAAAAAAAGTAGCAGAGACATACCAATGAGTGACGCAATAGGTATGAAGGAAAATTTAATTTCTGGAGTCAGATGTCTTGTACAAATGGTTCCCATCAGAGAGGAAATATTTCTAGAAAACAGACTAAGTACAGACCCAGGGTTGGGCGTAGCAGCTTCCCAGTAAGTGACAGGGTATTTTTCAGAACAGCTACCGAGGCACGGAAATGGGAGCTCAATGGGAGTTCAAGGAAATGGGACGGTCGACTACTGGTGTGTGGGGACAGGCTCAGACTCTCAGGGCACGTAAGTACAAACCCTCCAGACAGACCGACCGGAGGGGACTCCTATTTCTCTAAAAAGAGCAAAAGTCATTTAAAGTTTCAGAAACAACTCAAGTCACTATTTTGGTACCGACAGCAAGGAGCCAAGCCGACACAGCAGGAACAGAACAAGGTCATTGGTTGGGGTGCCCGGCCGGCCCAGCCAACTCTGGATGTCAGGGTTGTGAGTTCGAGTTTCATGCTGGGTGCAGAGATGACTTAAAAATAAAATCTTTGGGCGGGGGGAAGATCAGTTGTTAAACGTGAATAACTCAGAGAGCTATCTGCAATGTTTCACCGATGGGCTTTTATTAAAATTGTACATAGGTCTCGTACTTAATTTTTTTTAAAAAGAGCTTCCTCTATTCTTAGTATCAAAATAGTTCTCTTTTTTTAAATACCTTGAAAAACAGTAATACAATTATTTTGCTATATATTAAATATTTTCCTACGGTCTCAATCATTTCTGTTCCATCTCTCTCCTAGAATCCTGCTAGACGGTCACTTTTTGGCATCTCGAAGGCTTTATCCCACAGAAGCATTGAAAAAAAGAAGCTGATGGCAAGAGCTGATTTGATGTCGAAGACACTCATTTATGAGGATTCCTTGCAGAGTTGTATGCTGTCAAGCTGGGCCACATGTGAATTGCTCTCAAGTGTTATGTACCCAGGCCACGGAATTAGGGAAATAAATCCATTCTTGCCCTCAAATGGTAATGTTGACTCAACAGCACCATCTTGTGGCCGACGCATTCAAAAGCACCCAACGGTACAGGAAGGTATTTGGACATGCTGTGTTGTGGGGAGATCTAGAGGGCGGGGGGGGACCAAAAAAACCTTTATTTTCAGGGGTCACAAGACAACTGGCTTCCGGCAAGCCCACTCTTGACACAACACAAAGTTCCTGCAGCTGCTCCGTCATGAGGATCGCCGGCTTCGTGCACAACTGAACACACACCATCAAAAACTGGACTCGGGTAACGTTTTCTTTCGGCTTAAGGAAAGAGTGTGGTATTTCACCTTCTGCAAGGTGCCGAAAGCAGTGTGGTCCCCAGGAACCGTCCTCTGCGACAGGCCCAGGGCACTAGCCCTCGGGGGCCTGCCAGCTTTGCGAGGAAGGCGGAGAGAGCTGGGTGCTGACCAGACATCCCTCTCCAGGCGGTTGGCAGGGGCCCTGGCCAGGCTCTCCCGGATCTGGAAGGAAGGAGAGGAGCCTCGAGCGAGCTCATCCACAGCTGGGCTCAGCCGGCCGCTCCCCAGGGACACTGGGGACGCCCGGAGGGCCACCTCCGCCCTGTCATGTTTGTTCTCCTTCTTCCAAAACACAGATCTCAGAAGGGTGAAGGTCCCCTGTGGGCATCTGTCCGTCTCAGGGTCTCTGGCCTCCACGCTGGCCCTCATCCTGGCTAAGGTATTCTGGCGGTTATCTGCGCTGTTTCTAGAAAACGCCACGGTGCCCACAGGCTCACCCTGCTGCGGCTCCCTGCCTGGCCACTTCCCTCGTAGTCTGCAGTCTTCTGGCCCTCGGGCCGGACTCGTTTCTCAGTCCCCACCGAGGGCGTCACCGCCAGGGGCAGGTCAAACTGTTTGGGGAGCCTGATATCCTGACTTGCATGTTCCTTGGCTTTCCTTGCTGCATTTGGACCATCTGGGATTCCAGGGGCTGCACAGTGGTTGGGGTGGCCCGAGGGGCAGGGCACCCCGGCCAGCACTCTCTCAGTGGCTCGCCCACCGTCTTCGCCCTTAGCAGAGCTGGCGGCATCTGACTTCACGTCCTCGCCAGCAGCACCCGTCAACAGCGGCACGATGGACTGGCTCGTGGATCGGGGTCTCCGCCTGGACTCCAAGTACTCCACCAGCTCGACAGACGCACCCAGCGGTTTCTCCCTGGGTCTAAAAGACCATCGGAGAGGCATGGTCTTGAAGGCCCCCTGCTTGGCTCGGGAAGGGGTTGGCTCCTTCATGCTGATGCTTCGGCCTCGTAAGCCCCGTACCAAAGGCCTGGGCTCCAGCCCTCCTGAAAGAGACACCAAGAGCACTCCTAAGACGGAACATCATTTTCATTTATATTTGAATATTTGCACGAAGCAGAATGCTCAGCAAGAGTCCCGCCTTTTCCAGGTCAAATTAGGTGCTTGTACCTTTCAAACACAAGAATCTCAGATCTACGCTAAAAAATAAATAAATTGTACACTTAATCTTATCAGAGCTGCCACTTACGTCTCCACTGTGTTTCGCAACACCTGTCTATGGTTGGAAAGACAATTTTGATACGTAATGTGAAATGAGAAAGAGAGTCTAGAAAAACAGTGTAGTCCTACTTGCAAAAATATATACACGTGTATCTGATGCATGCGTATGAAAACATACAAACAAGTATGGAGCAATAAATACTAAAATGACAAGATGGCAAGGGGGCCATGGAATGCTGTGTATGACTGATTTTCTTCTTAATTCTTTCCTAAATCTTAACGTTTCTAAAGGGAATACACACATAACCACGGCTGTGTATTTCTTAAGAAACAGTTATGAAAATAATTCCATTTACAATGGCATCAAAAAGAATAAAACACTTAAGGGATTAACTGAGGAGGTGAAAGACTTGTGTAACACTACAAACATTAAGAAGAAAGACGTTAAAGATGACAGAAATGGAAAGACATCCCATGTTCATGGATTGGAAGGCTTACTATTGTTAAAATGTCAACGTGACCGAAAGTGATTGATCTATAGCTTCAGTGCAATCCCTACCAAAATCCCAATGGGGATTTTTGCAGAGACAGAAAAATCCATCTTGAAGTTCATATGGAATCTCAAGCGACCTCCACAGCCAGTCACAAAAAGACAAACACTGCACGAGGAGCTCAGGGTGGTCAAAACCAGAGAGAAAGTGTGCAGGTGGTGGCCAGGGGCTCGGGGAAGGGCAGAGCGCGGCGTTCTTGTGAAATGGGCAGAGACTTTCAGATTTACAAGATGAAAAGCGTTACGGGGTGGACGGTGGCGATGACCGCGCTACAGTGCGAATGGACGTAACACCACTGAAACGTGCACTTAAAAACGGTCAAAATGATACACTTGTTACATGTATTTTAGCATAATAATAAATGCAAAAAGAAAAGCAACTTGCAGTCGTGTCATGGTACCATCGTGCTGCCTCCACGTAAAACATGCCTGTCATCGTGGAGGGAAAAAAACCTCCTCTCCGTGTGCAGAAACCACACGGTGCAGGGACAGTCACGTGCATTTGGACAAAGACCGGATGTCAGCCACACAGCCATTTGCCCCCAGCCGACACTCTCACTGGTGAGTATGAGAGCACCCGTATTCCTCCTCCACGAAACACCCCGTTAGCAGCACAGCCAACGGGGATGAACTAGGTGCAGAGAGACCTAGGGTTCTCCGGGGACGGGAGACAGCTCAGGGCGTGCCAGCAGGGGAAGTGGGGTGCGCCATCGGCCAGGATCCCGGGGAAGAGGTGACAGGAGGGTGAGCCCAACACCCAGCGGTGCCCGGGGGTGTGTGGCAGCATCTCAGAGGTTCCGGGGGGAATTCTACATGCCCCGGATCGTTCTGGTGGTTTTTCATCATTTTTTTCACTTGGTATTGTTTCCCTGGAAGCATTTCCTTAGATCAGTCAGCAAGAAACACAATGTCACCCAAAATACTTTGTAGCTTCACCTTCAATGGGCCCTGTCGCTCCCACATTAAGTTCCCATTCCTCGGGGGGGAAAGCAATGAGCTGGGGTCTGAGACACACACGCAGTTGGTTTTTGTTCCCCCCTTGTCCGCAACCCTGGGAAGGGGAGGACGCAAAGCTTTTATTCGGAGGACAAAGCTGTGACTTTCAGCTTTTCAGAACGAGAGGACACAGCCTGTAGCCTGGTAGGGGGCGAGGGGGCTTGGCAGCACATCCCCTCTTCCTGGATGGAAGCCTGGGGCCCGGCCCATGTCACCCCGCAGCTCCCTTGCACGGGGACCGCGGAGGCCCACGCAAGCCCTTCCTCTCCTTCTCCAGACGGCAGTGGAGAGGCACGGTGGGCATGGTATACGGATAGAAGGGACGAAAAAGAGCCCATACTGATGCTTACTGGTCACAGAGATCTCCCTTGTGGGGGAGGGGAGGGTGCTCCCCCTGCTCCTCCCGGGGGGACCTCCTGGAGGCCGGGAGCCAGAGGGAGAGGTGGCGTCAGAATGCCCGAGCGAGGGTTCCTTCCCGCCCTGGAATTGGTGGCCTTGCTCACGCTCCATCGGCTTGAGACCCAGGAAGGGCCTAGAGCCTTAAGCCACATGGAGGACCTAAGCAGTTAAGCCCTTCCTGAAGGTTATGGAAGCCCCAGAACCTGCATGATGGGCTTCCCCAGTCCTGCGAGGCCGCCTCACACAGAGGGCAGCCCAGCAGCTGGTGGGCGTGGCCCTCATGCACAAGCCCCTCCCCCCCCCCGGGGCTCTGGAAATGGCAGATGCTGCCTGAGAAGTGCCCCGTCTGCTCCTATGTGGTTGCATCCTCGGCTAATGAAAATCAGGCGTCAGTCTGACCTCAAGATGCGTGGTGTGAGCAGGGGCGGGGCCCCCCCAGCCATCCTTAGTCTGCCTGCGACAGGACCAGCCTCCTGGCCCACTAGTCTCAGGCCATCCAAGGGTTTCCACTGTGCCTCCTCCAGCCACCCACTGACACGTTCATCAGACACGTACTGAGAGCCTGCTGGGTGCCAAGGACGGTTTTTGGTGCTGGGGATAAAGCTGTGGAAAAAACACAAAGCGCCTGTCCCCATGGGGTTCGCCTGAAAGCAACAAGACGTGAGATCGTGGAATGTGGTGCCAAGAGCCCTGACAAAGAATGAGGCAAGGTAACTGGGGGGTAGAGCATGGTCAGTGACTGAGGAGTGAGGAGAGACCTGAGGGAAAGGGAGGAGGAAGCCATGTGGCGACTGGGGGAAAACAGCCTGCTGTCAGAGGGAGCTGCAAGTGCAAAGGCCCTGTGGCATAAGTGAGCTCGGTGGGTCAGGGAAGCAGCAAAGAGACCACCACGGCTATAACCAAGGGAGAAAAGGGTCCCCACTAGGGGTCTTCATCTTCTGACCCCCCTTCTGTCTTTGGAGACATCTCCGTCTCCGGCTGCAGAGGGCAAATTGGGGCAAGCCTGATCCCCACTTTCCTCTGGTCCCCTAGAGGGTAAGGACAAGCTACATGGCTGAGCTGAGCCTTGTCCACCTCTGAGGCTAAGCCTCAGATGAGGCTGCCTCGGGGGCCAAGGCCACTGCCCCTTCTAACACTCCAAGAATCACCTCCGCTCAGGAGGGCATGGAAGGGAGCCCCAATGGGCAGAAACAGAAAATACAACACAGAGAAGGGAGTCTGGAAGTCAGAGACTAAGAATTAACAGAACCATCAGAGCAGGGCCCTAATGAAACGGAGCCACTGGAAGGAACAGACAAAAAGAGAAGCTCTCGGGGAGATTCAAGTACAGAACAAGACGGGGCTGAAAAAGGGTTTTAAGATGCGGGAAATGCATTGAAGGCACGCAGGGTCACTGCTGAGACTCAAATCAGATAAAGGGAAAACAGCATCTCACACCCTAGGGCAAAACGACAAAGGGAAATCACAGGGAAAAGCTAGAAGAGAATGGATCCAGGCCACCCGCCAGGCAAATAACAGGAATGTGAGAAGTCAGAGAGATGATAAATAAACAAACAAAAGAACAATTTCCCTAAAGAAAAGCCTGCGTCTGTGGACGGACAGGCTCTGGGGGTTCTAGGGGGTGTATGAACAAAAACGCAGACCTAGGCATATACCGGTGGAATTTCTAAATTCCAAGGTCAACGACAGAATCTCAAAAGCTTTCAGCCAGAAAGAACAAGTGATTTTCACATAGTGGGGAGAAAAAAAAAAAAAGGCTTCTCACCTGCAACCCTGGGGCCCCGCGGACCATGGGAATACATAGACACGGGGGAGGGAAGAATTCTAATCCAAGAGGCCTCCAACCAGCCAAGCTGCCACTCACGCCCAGGTCCAAGAAAATATTTGTGTCTCCGCAGAGGGAGAGGGCGTGTCACCCATCCCTGGAAAGAACTCCGACCAAACACTAAAGATTCGGAACCCAGACCTCAAGACAGAGGGGGAGAGAAAGAAGACAGATGGGGTGTTCAGCGGAGCCTGCCACCCGTGTACCACGCGCCCGCGTCAGGGCAGATGGTCCCCGGATGGGAAATACACAGTGATGTTAGCGTGTGTGGGATCTGGAAAGGCACAGCGCTCACAGCCCGAAACCGCGTGAAGCATCTCAGAGAATCCAAGAGCGGGGTTGGGGGGGATGAAGTGGAGGGGGTGGTTCCCGAAAGAGACCAGAGGGAAAACGTGCAAGCATTTCAAAGCGCTCGCTTGGGGTGGGGTGGGGGATGACATGGAAACATTATTAGGTCTCACCTCACTGCGGGGAATAAAATACCACAACTCACAGAATAACAGGACCTGGCTTCTCAAGGCCACAGAATAGGAAAATGCATCTGATTGTACACATTGCAAAGGATAAGGGGACAAAAAGATGGAAAAGCAGGGCAGAACAAAGGAAAAAAGGAACAAAGCAACATGATCAACTCAGCAAAAATAAGGTAAAAAGAAAAAACAGTAATAAAAAAAATTTTTTTAAATGAAACAAAATCAAGTTTATGGTCGTTACATTAAATACGAGTGGACCAGGGGCGCCTGGGTGGCTCAGCCAGCCAAGCATCTGCCTTCAGCTCAGGTCATGATCCTGGGGTCCTGGGATCAAGCCCCACATTGGGCTCCCTGCTCAGCGGGGAGTCTGCTTCTCCCTCTCCCTCTGCCTGCCACTCCCCCTGCTTGTGCTCTGTCAAATAAATAAATAAAATCTTAAAAAAAATTTTATATATATACATATATATATATATGCTCCCCTTTAAGACAGGCTCTACATTTTTGACATTAAAACATTTTGACATTAAAAAAAATAACAAAAATAATAATAAAACTGCAACAGTGTTTATACTGGAAACCAATTAAAATTAACTCTAAAGGAAAAATTCATAAAGCAAAAGATGATAGCAAAACGATACCAGGCAAATGCAAACAAAAAGAAAGGAGGAAAGGGTGGAAGGACTAATCTTGAACAAGGTAGAATTTTCTTTTTTAGATTTTATTTATTTTTTATTTTAGAGAGCGAACACGAGCAGAGGGAAGGACAGAGGGGGAGGAGAGAGAGAGAATCTCAAGCAGACGCCCCACTGAGCGTGGAGCCCCATGTGGGGCTCGATCCCATGACCCTGAGGATCCTGACCTGAGACAAAACCAAGAGTCGGATGCTTAATGGAGTGAGCCACCCAGGGGCCCCTTAACAAAGTAGAATTTAAGATGAAAAGCATTACGCAAGATAAAGAGCCACATTATAACGAGAACAGACAATTTATAAAGACGACCTAACAGTCATCAGCTTACAGACACCCATTAACAAAGCAGCAGACAACATAAAGCAGAAATTATTAAAGTCCCCAGCGTACGTGATTAAAAAATCGGCCATACGGGAAGGTTTCAACAGACCTCCTTCCAAGCCCGGCAGTCCCTGATAAAGTCAATTTATAGACAAAGTGAACTGAATCCAAAAAGCAACTCACTTCATTTAATAGTCATGACACAAAGCGCACATCCCTCAAATAGACACAACAGACATTATTTCATGTGTACGAAGAACACGGACGAAAGAATAATCGTGTACTTAACTTGGTCGCGAAAAAGGGAATGCTTTTTGGAAAACCTCATTCTTGGATCAGAATTCACAAAATTAGAAAGAATTAAAAGGAGAACCCCCTCAATCATAAATGCTTGAAACTCCCAGATAACCTTCAAAATGGAAATAAAAACCAAAGTAACAGTCTCTGGAAACTGGCAAAGCACCGATAAAGTGAAAACAAAGTCTCCAAGGGCCAATAAAAACCACAGAGAAAATTTACCATCAGAAGCACGTCTGCGGAAAAAACGAAGTCCCAGGGCCCCTTTCCAGATCGGGGGGGCTTCTGCAAAGGGACCTAGCCATTTTTTTCACAGGGTCTTTTTTTTCAATAAAAGTTGCACAAGTAAGGTGTTTTTACATCCTCCTCCTTGAAGAGCTTCTCCCTACACCCGTCCCCAATGACAGAAGTTGCAGTCCCCACAAAACTTAGATCCATTCCTATTGGTTAAAATGCCTTTAGAATTCTAACAGTATAGCTACTGGAAGGATGGAGCTCCCCAGTCGCCTGTGTTTCTCTCCAGAGAACTAGACAACTCCTTTTGAGGATGATAAAATTCTCCCCCAAACCCATGGGGACAGGGCGTGGGACCAACCACCAGCGAACCCTATATGCTGGAGTCGGTCGGATCTTGCCCAGGCCAGAAAATACGAGAATGAGGCTGGATTTTTCCAACCATTTCAACAGGTTCTGAAATTCCATAAACATTTCAGCTAAACCTCGAGAGGGAACGCACTCTTTGGAAGCAAGGCTCTTGCCGAGGCCATGTGGAATAAACTCGATTTCGGAATTTACAGCTGGCAGCCACAGAGCCAGGATGCTGGCGGCCAGAGGGAGCGGGGGTCTATGTGCAGCCCTGCCCCTTTCAAGGAGGTGAGCAGGAGACTGGCAACTTCCGAGGCTCAGCTTTCTCATTTCACCCTCCTGGAGATACGGATGGCTACCCGAGATACGGCTGCTCTTCAATATTACTTTCCCCTGCCACCCTAGCCCTGTCTCTCTGGGGGTTCTCGAACGCTGGGCCTGACCCCTGTCTGAGTACCATGCTGAGAAGTTGGGCCACCTTTTGAAGTTGCCTCCCTGGGGGACCGAGGGGGTGGGCGTGAGATGCATTGGTCCCCGGGAGAATTGAGAAGTGGCCCGAGGCCCCACGCCACTGGACAGAACCGGGACGGATTTATGAGCTCGTCAGAGGCTCACGCTGATGGGGATGGACATGCTTGGGAAAGAACGCCTTTTTTGTTCGCCACATGCTACCCTAAATACGCGTCATGAGAGGGGAAGAGGAACAGGTGAGTCAGAACGTAATGCGTTAAACCGTTTGCTTCCACCAAAACGCATCCTAAGCAAATCGGACAAATGTCATACGCAGGGAGGGGCGCTCCTATCAGTATTCTAATCGTGAAATACTGGGAGCCAACATGCCAAACCCTGAGAAACAGTTCACCAAACTCTGATACCTAAACCATCATCCACCAGAGGGTTGGATTCCACGTCGATCTAAAACTACACTGATTCGCTCGCAAATATGTAACCAGAGCCGGCTACGAACTAGGTGCTGCCTTAGCCACTTCGATACAATGATCACACGAACCACGGAGAAGTCAACGCTGGGGAATGAACGCACAGGCGACGCCCCTGCGATCTCACTCCCGGACCTACACACGCAGACGTGAACAAAACCACTCACAGCAGGACGGCTGGTAAGAGCGCAAACGGGAAACGACCCCAAGAGGCACCCCCAAGAGAATGCGTCAATAAATATTAAACTCCTCTTAGGACGTGGGAGATTTTGATGACGGGAGCGGTGCCGTCAGCCGAGGCGGAGATGCCACGGGAGGACACCGGCGGACACCCCACGCAGACGACCCATCCTGTGCGCTCCAACCCAAACTTGCCGGGGTTTTTGGAGATCACCAAGTAACTGAAGAATCCACCAATCTGTAACTCGAGGTGCTTCCTTGGTGATCAAGCCACGCTTTTCCAGGCCAGCCTCAGATCAGTTTCGGATTCCACGGAGAGAAGGACGTGGTTCTCCCCACCCCCACCCACCGTGTTTCCTTTCTTTTCCAGATCCCTGCTTTTGGTTTTTATTGACCATAGTCAACAGTCAACAGGTAACAACAACGTCTGTCTGTCTGCCTCTCACTCACGGACACTTAAACTTCTGTGCAGAGAACTTTGTATGTCCCCGATGTTTGAGGATTGGGTTTGTTTTAGTTTTTGTTTTTGGACCCATGGAACGAAGCGAAAGAAACATTACTACACACGACATATACAAATCTTACAAAGAGCAAAGGAGGCCGAGCAGGAGAGAGTTACGAACTGTGTGACTGCATCGACACAAAGTTCCCAAAGAGGCACAAGGAATCTACGGTGTTAGAAGTCAGAATCGTACTCCCTTCCGGGAAGGAGGGAGGCAGTGATGCTGGAGAGAGATACCAGGGGGTGGGGGAGGGCCTGGAACTTTCTACGTCTTCATCTGGGTGATAGTTCCAGGGGTGCATACGTGGTACGATAATTCATTAGATGTACATTTGTGATGAACGCACTTTTCTGTATATATGTCATACGTCCATTAAAAAAAAAAATCTTATTTTAGCAATGAATTCTGGAGCTAACAGGAAACATGGAAACTCTAAGTAATCGGAGTGTGTTGCCACTTTCCGAGGGAAGGAACACACAGGCTGAATGACAGACACGAGCTCGCATGCTTGGATTTTTCCGGAAGGACTCTGCTTCGTATCCCCTGGCTCTCCCGCGCTAGCCTCACTTTTCCCTCTAGAAAGGGGATCATCTGAATCCGACGGGATCATCTCCATACTAACGTGCTCTACCATTTCCCACTTGGCAGAGAAAAACAACCCAAAGCTGTCGTCTGCTGCCATTCCTCTGCGGCTATCCCATCTTTAACAGCAGCTCTCGATGGAGCCCCTGACCCACCAGCCCGTCTTCAGCCCGGTGTCTCCTGCACCTGTTACCTCGGCTTCCATGCTCTCCAAGTCCCCCCAGGTGACCCTCCAGCCTGATGGCCACTCACCCACCCTCCACAGTGCGTGACACCGCTGGCCCCTGGGCTCTTGTAAGGGTGTCCCTTTCTGCGTCCGTGAGCCACACGTACCGGGTGTTGTTACTACTTCCCTGGCTGCTGCTCCTCGGTTTCCTGGCTGGCTTCTCTGTCTTTGCTCAATCGCCAGACGTGGGGGGAGCTGAAGGGCTTGGCGTCAGGCTCTCCTCTTTTCTGTCCCCCCGGTTTCCCTGGGCTTTCGGTGCCATCCACGTGCTGGCGACCCTGAACTATTTACCTCCTGTCCTTGGTTACCCCGAGTCCGATATCTCACAGGAGTCTCGAAAAGACCATGTCGAAAAATATTCTGATTTCCCTCCAAAACTGACGCTACTCTCTCCCCTCTCACGACCTGCATGCGGTACTGGCCACCTAGTTAGGCGCTCAGCAGAGTCCCCCCGACACCCCAAAGCAGCAAATCCTGTTAGCTCTAGCTTCACATGCACCCAGAATCGGACCGCCTCCTACCCAGCATGCCAGCGCCAACGCCACTCTCTGGCCAGGACACCCACCGTCAGCCTCCACCTGGCCTCCCACCCTCGTCCCCGCCCCCTGTGATGGGGACATCTAATGGCCCCCCCACCCCCAGCCTGGAAAACTCGTCCCTCTGATGATCTGCCTCTTCCCCCTGGTCTCTGTTTCTCATCACGCCCTTATATGCATTTATGTGTCGTCTTCCCCGTTACACAGAAAGCTCCAGGGAGCCGAGAGGGAATGCACCGGCAGCTGGAGAGCGGTGGACGGGGGAGGGGGAGGCTGAGGGCTGGGCACGGAGGACCCGACTGGAGGGACGGCGATCTCTACACCCAAAGCTGCTTTCAGAAAGCGGAGGAGCAACGGTCGTCACAGAAAATGAAAATAAAAGCAGCCGACCTGACCGACGCGACAGGACATACCCTTTTCCTGATCGGAGAGGCTGGCGGTGAAGATGGGAGGGTCCGGCTCCTGGGGCCGGGAGGGGCTGGGGCTGGAGCTCCAGGACAGCAGGCTTCCCCTGGTGCCGCTGTGATTGTTCTCCAGGCGAAGAAGCCAGTGATCGGAGAAGGAGGAGCTGGTAGAGGCTGTGGGAGAACACACAGAGGAGGCTGGACCCAATCCCCGTCCCCGGTCAGGGGTCCCCGGAGGAGCCTCTCACGGCCAGACCCCCGCCCCCGAGCCCTGGGACTGCAAAACCAGAGCAGAAGGATATCAACAAAAGTCAGGACTGGAGGAGAAACCCTTCAACCGCTTCACCACGTGACCAAGCTGAAAATTTAGGGAAAGGCAGGGCGCCTGGGTGGCTCAGTCGGTTGGGCGTCTGCCTCCAGCTCAGGTCATGATCTCAGGGTCCTAGGATCGAGTCCCACATCGAGTTCCCTGCTCAGCGGGGAGCCTGCTTCTCCCTCTGCCTCTGCTTCTTCTCTCTGGTCGTGCCCTCTCTCTCAAATATATGACATATTAAAAAAAAAATTAGGGAAAGGCATTCGGGCACAGAAAGGTCGGTGCGTTGATGAGTACTGAAATGCCTTTCCTGACATTACTTGCCACCGACTCCGGTTTTCTAAACAGACTACACTTTTCATTCATTCTGTCTCCTACAAAAGGAAGGCAGGCTTCCTCTGATGTAGACCTCTTGGGACATTGTGGTTTAATTTGGCCACCTCCAATAATTTTTAGGAATAAAGTATGAGTATTAAAAAAAAAAAAAGCTCATTCCAAAGATAAGGATAGGATTGCAGAGTGAAATAAATCACGTTCAGAAGGTCAACTTTGACCCCCTTTTTTTTTCCCCTCCAGACTTCCAAGTTTGAGGCTGTTCAGTCAACGTGTCACTGGGTACGGTCAAGCCGCTAAGTTTCCTACTGAAGCCCCGCGTCCCTAACCACCGCCCCGTCCTTTCTAACAGGACGAATGCAGGTGGGGGCACACGTGTAATTAAGGTCTGGCTCGAGGGGTGCCCGGGTGGCTCAGTTGGGGGAGCATCTGACTCTTGGTTTCGGCTCAGGTCACGCTCCCAGGGTCGTGAGCTGGGGCCCCCTCGACCCTTCCCGCTTGTGCTCTCTCTCTGTCTCTCAAAATAAAAAAATAAATCTTCTAAAAAAAGAAAATACTACAGTCTGGCTCGATGAGAGACTGGAAACCCGAAATCCCCAAACCGCCAAGATGCAGCTGCTATACAATATTACTCCTTTCCCCTTCTCGGGTGTCACTGTGTCCGTCACACAACCCTACGAACGGGACACTCGCCTGTCGTACCCAAATCTTCGTGCTGCAGGAGGAGCTCCCGGTTCCGGATCCGTGCCTCCCTCTCCTGGTCCCCGTCGTCCGACTGCGTACCCTCCCAGCTCCCCTCTCCTTACTGAATGGCACCTACCTCTCAGGGAGCTGCTGGCTGACCAGAGAGGGATGCTGTTGCGTTTCTGATAAAACAGGATGTACGCCCCTCGGCTATTGACCTCATCCTCCGGGAGCGGTTCCACCGTGCTGTCGTCGTAACTGTACCACTGGCCATCGAGAGAGTTCCGGCAGTAGGCTGCAAAGGTCCAAACCCCAAGTGCCAATTACTGGAGCCCCCCTCCCCCCAAAAAAACCCAGAAAGGCATTTCTCACGAGCAAAGCTGAAAAATGGACGTGTTTGTAACAGAATGAGAAAAATCGGTCTGTTTTTGGCCAGAAATAAATTTTGTAGAATCAGAAAGATCCGTCTATTTCACTCCCCGATGCTTATGGAAAGGTGTGCCATGACTTTAAGCTGACTCTCGCTCAGGCAAAATCTCCAGGAACAGGGAGCCCTAAATTACTTAGCCAGATAACAATGTCAACATTCACACTGCTCCTTGAGAAGCTTCGAAATGCGTATCTCTGATGCAGTATGAGATAAAGCAAACTCGTTTGGGATTATCGTAGGCTTCTTTCCTGCCTAAGAACCGAAGCAAAACATTTAGGAAAAAGCCCATAACTAAGATTCTCGCCCCCTCCAAACAGTTATGACCAAATACTCTCCTTTCCCTCCACATTTCAGTGAATGGTGCCATGACCCACTAACCCAGAGTCAGCCCACTTTTCTGTCATGAGCCACAGAGCAAATGTCTAGGCTTTACAGGTCACCTATGGCCACGGACGGTCTCTGCCAAGGATCCTCCCTGTTCTTTTCTTACCACCTTTGAAAATGTAAAAACTATTCTTAACCCGTGGGCTGTAGAGAAACAGGCGCTGGACTGGATTTGGCCCGCGGGCCATACTTTGCGGAGCCCTGCGGTACTCCAAACCAGGCACCTAGGGGCTCCTCTTTGCTCTTCCCTTCCTTTCCCCCCACCCCCTAGTCCAAAAGGCAGTCTTCCTGATTCTACTTCCAGAAATTTCCCCTAACTGGAATTCAAACTTCCACCCTTGCTCCCTTCTACCTGGTTTCCGTAGAGGAGAGCTACACCCTCAATGTGTAAATGAGATTATGTCTTCAGTCCTCTGTCTAAAGCCTTTTACTAGCTTCCCGTTACCCTTTGGAAAAAATGCAAACTCTCACCCATGGCCCACATGCAGCGCCCACCTCTCCAGCCTCATCTGTGCTACTTAGCCCTGGGTCACTACACTTCAGCCATTGACAGGCCTGCATCATTTCTTAAACACACCAAACTCTGCCCCAGGGCCTTTGCACATGCTAGAAGCGCTTCCCATCACGGTCTTCCTCCCATTATTCACCCAGCCAGTTCCTTTAGCGCTTGGTGTACAGGCACCGTCCTCAGGGAGGCCTTATCTCTATCTCACTCACAGTCCGTCAAATACCCTTTATAACGCCAGGCGGTGAAAAGAACGAAAGCGTCTGTGCTTGCAATGAGACTGAAGTTCCATGAGGACAGCACTCCTGTCTGTCTTGCTCATCACAGAAGCTCAGAGAGCACAGAAGGGGTACCCACCCCCCCGCACCCACCCTCCCGTTCTCTGGCAGGTGCCTGGCGTGCGACGAGGGGGGTCGCCGCACGTCCAGGGCCCGAGGGAGCTCGGCATGCCGGGAGCACCTCTTCCCGGAGCATCGCGAAGCCCAGGCCACGGTCCCGACGCGCGCCCACGGCAGCCACGAGCCGCGGCAAGGCTCACCTGTGTAATGCCCACCTTGCAGAGTGCCGTGGTGGTTGCAGACGGCATACAGGTCGTACAGGAAGTCCAGCGGGTAGCTGGGGGGCAGGCCGGCAGGCTGCTTCCAGGGGGGCCAGGGGCCCGTGGCAGGTGGGGGGCCGGCGCTTCTCTGGGCCACGTGGGGGGCCATGTTGAGGCCGGAGAGCGGGAACTTCACCAGCGTGGACAGCTTGTGCCGCCGCTCGCCCAGCTGGCAGAACCTCTTCAGGTGGATAATGAGGATGTCGGGCAGGGTCCACAGGCTCAGCTTCACCATGCCCCGCTGCAGGGCCTCGCAGTGCGGACACTTCCACGCGTCGTCCTGAGCCAGCTGGAAAGGCAGCCCCCGGGACGTGAGCGCCCCCCGCCGGCCCCGCCCCGTCGCACCGTGGCCGACCCACCCGTCCCAGCCCGGGCGGGGACCCTGCGGGGCACCTGCTCCTCCTTGGTGTAGAACTGAAAACACTCGTCCAAGGTACAGCTGTGCTGCTGGTGAGCCTGCTGCTGCCGCCACACGCTGTCCGCGTCCTGGACCCGCTCCCGCTGGAGGCCCCCGAACAGGCTGCGAGGGGAGGCGACAACGGCGTCAGGGCATCTCACCTGTCTCCCTGCGCAGCACGCCTGTGTCGCCCGGGAAGGCGTCCGGCAGGGGACGCAGAGCTGCCCCCACCGGCTCCCAGAGGGACACGGGCTCGGCCGTTCTGCCTTCGCGCCCTCCTCCAGCACAGGGCCTGGGACTTTGCAGGGAGATTAACACACCCTTGCTGGCCTGACCGGTGTCCCTTCTCAAAGTAGGGCCACGTGCACCCGGGGTGATGGGCACAGCCACGCCGAGTGACTGAGAGCCGTGGACTTGAACCAGACCGCCTGGGCTCGGATCCCGGCTCTGGCACGCACGAGCTGTGTGACACTGAGCAATCGTGTAACCTCTCTGTGCCTCGGTTTCCACATCTGGAAACTGTGGATCATGGTAGTGCCGACCTCGCGGGGCGTGCAGAGGAAATACGCGGCATCTATGTGAAGCGCTCAGAGCCGCGAGCAGGTGAGCGTCACAGAAGGCCTTTCTGTTACTGCCACGGCTCCTCACACCGCCCAGCACGGCCATTATCACGGTCACTATCGTTTACATCATCTCTCTCGGAGGCAGGGACCGCATGGCATCCAGGAGGCGTGCACGCTGCCTTCAGGCGTGTCGGGGGGACCCGGGCACGGGAAGATTTATTTGTGCGGGCAGGCCCATGTCTCCTCGGCGTCTCCTCCGCGGGAGCCCCGTTCTGTTGAACTCACCGCTCCTTGGCACAGCTGTCCCACTCCACGGCCAGTTTGACGTGGGGGGGGCCTCCCGGCCTCCGGGGGTGCAGAGCCCTGAGGACAGAGAACACGGAGCCCATCAGAAAGCACGGGGCCTCCTTCCCACAGCTCCACCTCCGAGCCCAGGACCGGTGTCCCAAACTGAGTGTAAACTGAGGCCGGGAGGACAGACGCGTGACTGGAAGGCCCGTGGCCTGGGGGTGGCCTGCCTTTAGTGTGGTCCACTTTCCGGGGCTTCTCAAACTATCTACGGTGAAAGACCCCTTTGTTGATCTGTTTCTAAACCATTACAGACGGATCCTTTGGTAAAATACAGTAAAAACGTAATGGGGGGGACAAAATAAAAGTTCAATTAAAAAATGATTATAGATAATGCAGAATTATTATACACTCATCGTATTTTCAATCGCTCTGTCCTATCGCCTTAACATGCCTAAGTACTTCCTCTCAAGTTGTCATGGGCCGGGGACAAGCAGCGGAGAGGTGGGCATCAGTCTGTGGAATTCACTTTGAAGCCAGAGTGCCGTGAGGGGAGCCCCTCTCAGAGCCCCCCAAACCCCTGCGCTCCCTTTTCCCATCAGACCCAAGCAGGGCGGGGTCAACATTTCCCCTGCCTCCCTAACTCTGTAAAGCAGCTGCCAAGCAACGGGGTTGCTTAGGACCTTCGGGCTTTCGCCCCACCCTGCTGGCTCCTGGTTTTTACAAAGGGAGGGGTCCTTCCTTACTGTGAGGCTGACACCCATCCGGATTCTGACACCTGTTCCCATGCGGGCTTTCTTGTCAACACCACCAAGCAATCCACTCGATTCCAGCATCATCTACTGGTGTCAGCATCGGATCCCACAGGTGAAGGGCTCCGTCCTACAGGACCGCCCCCGCCCACTTTAGACACCAGCCGCAAGTCTGGGTTGTCATCTGGGCGTTCTGACCACCTGGCTGCAGATGGGAGGCTCCAGGGCCCCCTCCTTGGGTTTGGTGAACTTGCTAGCGCGGCTCATAGAACTCAGAGAAACACTGCACTTGCTGGACCGCCAGCTTATTGTGAAAGGGTGGATGGAACTCAGAACGGCCGGATGGGAGAGAGGCAGAGGGCGACGCGTGTGGGAAGGCTGAAGAGCTTCCGTGCCCTCTCTGTGCCCACCACCGGCCCTCCCAGCACCTCTGTGTGCCCACCCACCTGGAACGCTCCCCAAACCTGCCCTTCTGGGTTTTTATGGAGGTCTCATCACATAGACATGATTGATTCATCACTGGCCACTGGGAAGTGAATTCAATCTCCAGCCCTCTCCCTCCCCTGAGGTCTTCGGGTGGGAAGGAGAGTTCCAACCTTTAATCACAGGTTGGTTCCCCTGGCAACCTGGCCCCATCCTTAGGTTCTTTCCAAAAATGACCTCATTAATGTAAACTTGGGTGTGGTTGAAAGGGGCTTGTTAGGAAGACTAAGACGCCTTTATCACTTATCACTAAAAGCATTCCAAGGGTCTTACGAGCTCTGTGCCACAAGACCAAAGACATATTTCTTTTTATAAATCATAACATCACACCTACGTTACGGGTTCACTCAGCTGTGGCTGGCCCAGCCAGAAAATCAGAGATGTTGATGGACAGCTTTGTGTCTGTGGGAAAATGACCAAAAGACCTAGAGAGCCCCTCTCGGGACTCTGCTGCCGGCGTGCACTGCTCGGCAGGGCTGTGCGAGGTGAAAAGCCGTGGGGGTGGGGGGGCCACACTGGCGTGACCCCTCAATCACAGACACAGTGTTCTCCAGCTGGAGCCAAAGACTCCATGGCAGAATTCTCCCCTACCCCAGATGGGACATTCGGGTTGAATTTGACAGCATCTCACTGAATGAATTGGGGTTTCTCCGTCAGACTGAAATGGGTTCCAATTCAGGCTGGGCCATTAGCTACACAAGGACGAGCAAGTTACTAGGGGAGCCCGGGTGGCTCAGTGGGTTAAATGCCTGTCTTTGGTTTCAGGGTCCTGGGATCAAGTTCCACATCAGGCTCCCTGCTCTCCCTGCGGGGTGTCTGCTTCTCCCTCTCCCTCGGCCCCGTCCCCTTGCTTGTGCTCTTTCTAATAAATAAATAAAATCTTAAAAAAAAAAAAAAGTGCGAGCAAGTTCACTCGCCTCTGGGAACCTCAGTGTCCCCTCATCTTCGAGGTGGTCACCACGGCCCCTCTCTAGACGTGAGGGTTGAAAGCACAGCATGTGTCGACAGATCCAACACACCGGGAGGCAAGCGACCGGGAGTAGACAGGATGGTCATCAACGTACGGGTACAGAACCCGCGAGGACCCCAGTCAAATACGACGACACCTGTTCCCTTACCGCATCTGGAACGTCCCCCCTTACCTGTCCACTGCCCAGTGACAGAGCGGATGGCTGTCCTGTGGGGATAAGTAGGTGCAGGCCAGAGAAAGCCCCACAACCCGGACGGAGAACAGAGTTCCCGGATTCTGATGAGACACCAAACAGAGGCAGTGGGTTAGCACGGCGTCGACTGCACTGAGACTCTCAAGGGCAAAGAAGTCACTCAAAGACTCTCATCCGTTTTGTTGGTAGTCTATTTTGAGTGTTCCCTTAAAAATTAGTATTTAGAACCTGCAGATATAAAGGTCTTTTTTGTTAAAGAAGATGCACATGGGTGGCTCAGTCAGTGAAGCGTCCGACTCTGGATTTCGGCTCAGGTCGTGATCTCAGGGTCGTGAGATCGAGCCCCGCGTCCGGCTCCGCGTTGGGCATGGAGCCTGCTTGAAATTCTTCTTCCCTCAGCCCATCCCTCCCCCCAAAAGAAGATACACGCTATACCTTGTAACGCAGCAATTTAACACTGTTTAACATATTACATTTTCCGGAACAACGCAGTGTTTTTAAATAACACATGTTTAATTGGAGTCGATGCTGCCAGTCGATGGAAAAATCACTCAATTAATTAACAATCAATAGATAACTTACCTGACTTTAAGATGACCACCATCATCACCAGATCGCTAAAACAAGGCGAGTTTCTAAAAGCACGCTAGCGTCTATGTTACATACCAAATGCTTAAGAAGTATTTGCACGCTTCAAAATAAGCCACATAAGGAAATCCTACCTATGTGTTTATTCTAAGATGCATGTCTTTTTCATATTCTAACATTTCTGAAGTTGGAGGGAGCCTTAAGCGGCGTTATTCGCAACAGTCAAAACGTGGGAACAACCTGAGTGTCCCTCAGCGGTTGAGTGGATGAAAACGATGGGGTCTACACACACGATGGAATATTATGCAGCCTTAAAAAGGAAATTCTGACATGTGTCCCAGCATGCATGGACCTCAGAAATACTGTGCACCAGACCCAGCAGGTCAAACACTGCATGACCCTGCTTCATGATACCTACAGCAGGCAGATTCATAGGGACAGAAAGGGGGATGGGGGTGACCAGAGGCTAAGGGCTGGGGGCTGGGGGGTTGTTAAACGGGCAGAGAGTTTTTGTAGGGATGCTGAAAATCTGGGGTAAGGATTATGGTGATGGTTTTACAATGTCGTAACTATGACTAACGTACACTTACGAATGGCTAAAATCAGTGTTATGGATATGTCACCACCATGAAAAATAATCAATGGCGTCTTCAAGTAAAGTAAATACGGTCCTTTAAAAAAAAAAAAAAGGATTTATTTGAGAGAGAGAGAGTGTGCGCGTGTGTGGCGGGGAGGGGAGGAGGGGGACAGAGAAAGAATCTCAAAGAGACTCGGTGCTGAGCACAGAGCCCATGTGGGGCTCGATCTCATGACCCTGAGATCACGGACCTGAGCCAAAACCAAGAGTCGGACGCTTAACCCACTGCGCCATCCTGGTGCCCCGCAAATACGGTTCTTAAAATGGTCACTGATGACCTTAGCTTCGATTAGAAAATCGACGACGCTTCCTTCCAAACTCTGACAGTGATAAAAGGTAGACACGTGTCTACTTACAAAGCACTGAGGAACTACAGGTTGAATTCAGACAGGGGAAGAGAGGGAAGGCACTGGAATTCCAGGAAAGAGCCATAGCGTGTGGGCACGACCCAACACATCGTCAGACAACCTCGACCCGCTCCTCCGAGTGCGGGGAGCAAGGACACACCGGTAAGGTGAATGGGAACCCAGCTGTAGGGAGCCTTGAGCTGTGAGGTCCAGGGTCCATGCCCGATTGGACCATAACCACAGTGTGGTTGACCTACAGCTTCAACAAAGATAGAAGCAATGGCGGGATGCAAGCTGCCCCCAGAGGCTTGGATCCAGGGGTGGCCACGGAAGGGCGTACTTCCTAAGGAGACCGTTTCTTAAATCTGGGGGTGGCGAGGTGGGGTGGGGGGCTCTTGCTGTTTGGACAGCAACAGAATCAACACAATCAAGGCACCAATACTGCATGGAGGAAGTCTATCCCGCTGCGCAGAAAGCAAGTCTACAAAGTGACCCCAGAAATGTCTCGGCAGTGATAAGCCTCCACTTTTCAGGATTCCAACAAATTCAGTCTGCCCAGCAAACTGGTCATTTTTGGAAGACGTTCTCCTGTCTTCCATGCTTAGCTGGGAAAATTCATTTTAGAGCCTTCACTGAACTTTTCATCTCTTCGGCTCCAGGTTGAGCATTCCGAATGTATTCAAAGTATGACCATACCGAGCCAGGATTTTATATGGCACTAAAACATTATGGGTTAAATGGGTGGGCGATCCTAGGAACTCCGCAACTGTTTAGAACACCTTCCTCCTACAGAAAATCAGACGCACCCACACACTGACCCATGAGTCCACAGAAAAGCATCCGTACTCCGAGGGAGGGTGCCTCTATCAGAATTCTGCTGGTCCCACTGACTGCCTGACGGGTTTCTGCAAACCCATTGACCAGAGGGGCGCAGAGGCAGACGTCCATGTGTGATCAGGTGGGGAATAGGGACGGCTGGGTTCAACGCTCACATAAAAGGGGTTTCATCCACTTGCAAGGATCAGGGGCACAAGGTTTTGCAGAAGGCTGGGGCTATTATTACAAGATCCTCTGACCTATTTCGAGAGAAGTTTCGGGCTCTAATTCGGGCACCATGGCAAAAAAAAATCCTGGAGAGATATAGGTTGGTACGAATGTAGAGAAGGTCTTTGACAAAATGTCATTTCATGTACCTTCTGAATCAAATGTGTGGTCTTGGGGCGCCTGGGTGGCACAGAGGTTAAGCGCCTGCCTTCGGCTCAGGGCGTGATCCCGGCATTATGGGATCGAGCCCCACATCAGGCTCCTCCACTATGAGCCTGCTTCTTCCTCTCCCACTCCCCCTGCTTGTGTTCCCTCTCTCGCTGGCTGTCTCTCTCTCTGTCAAATAAATAAATAAAATCTTAAAAAAAAAAAATCTGAAAGATCAATAAATTAAAATAAACTGCTAAAAAAAAAAAAGAAAAAAGTGTGGTCTTCCCCGAGCAGAAAGGAGCAGGAATTATGAAGAAACCACCTCTGAGAAGTTCTTACATAGGGAAGCAAAATTCTGAGGCTCCTGACCTGCCCCCCAAAATGTCAACACCTTCTGAACCATGGGAAGGGTTTCTGATACTCTAGGGGCCAAAAGGAAGGGTTTCAGCATGTGTTGCGTTTCTCTGATAACTACCAACCTGAGAATAAATAAAGGGGCAAGGCAAAAAGGTGTTTTGCCTTGAGGTTTTAATTTCGGTGTTTTCTTCTTTAAACTGGACAAAATTATTTTAATATCTAGATGTTCCTGTTTGGACTTAAAACATCCATTTTCATTTCCCGCAGAAGTTAGACCTCAAGTCCCCTGAAATTTCGGATGCAAACGTGTAAGTTACAATTCGTTGTAATACACTACACTCCAGGGAGAACCATAGAGAAGCCATAAATATAGAAAACCGAGAAAAACGGTGTCAATCCTATTCCAGTGGTGCCTTTAAAGATTTAACGGGACGAGGGCTCTGTCCGTGGAAGGTGTTTTGTAATGGTGCAAAGAGTCGCACAGCACAGGCCACAGGATGGTTACTGCTTTGCATAAGAGCAACGCGGTTTTATGTGGCAGCGTGAACGCTCGCATTAACAGCAAATGCCCGTCTCTGCCGAGCTCCTCCTAGACCCCGACCCCCATCTCCAGCCCCCACAACACACGACACACACCGACCTGGATGGGGGCCTCGCTCTTCATGACACAGCGGACCTTACTGAGAATGCACTCCCTCAGCTGGGCCCAGGAAACGGCTCTGTCTTCCCGCAGCAGGAAAGGTGGCCCGAACCTGCACGATTCAAGGGCATCAGGTTAGCTCAGCGAAGGAACATGAGACACTACTCGACAGTCAGGAGCGTCGGCCCCGCTCACAAGCACCTGTCCCCTGGGCCTGAGCTGAGCGCCAGGCCCCACTCGAGAGGGCCCGTCGGAGGACCTCGCTGCAGACGGACACACGGTCGTACGCACAGACGCCCAGAAATGCCAAGCCCGAGAGAGACGTGGCGGTGGAAGCAGACGGCTCAGCCGGTCGGCCCGCTGGGAGACTCTCCCCCTTGCAACAGGGCAAGAGAACACTGGAGCCAGGGGAGAGCAGGCGGGGGTTAACCCGGAGCAAAGCCGCTCTTGCGGATGCACCGGTGGTTTTGTGCATCAGGACTATTCTTGGGAGAATGTTTTCCATGACCCGAGCTGAGGAACGCCCCGAGGTGCACCTGCAGCGCCTGGATCGCCAGACGTGGCTGCGGCCACAGTCCCGGCTCAGCCATGGGTACCGCGGGACAAAGAGCAACCAGCGTGTCCCGTGGCCGTGCCACGCAAGGTGGTATGAAGGGCCGAAGGGATGGGAACGTGACACTGTTGAATTAACTTTGCTGAAAGCCAGCACGAACCCGAGTGGTGCGTCTGGAACGGCAAAGGGACTGTGCCGTCCACGGTCGGTTTATTCACCTTGTCCTCTACTGTTAGGCACTCAGGTCGCCTCCAATGTTTTAATTTGAACGGTGCCTGCTTATGGCAGGAGCTCTATGAATTTTGTGAAGTTGTGAATTAACGTTCATCTCCGTGCCTCATTTTACGAAGATACCTGTCTGTCTCACTAATTTCCGAGCTGGGTTTTAGACGATGGGTTAAAACCCTCCACCTGTCACGTGATGTAAATATGTTTCCTCGTTTGTGCTTAAAACGTTAAATGCCTCTAAAATGTTAGCTTTTTCCTTGACAGCCTCCTGCGGACCTTAGGTCTTAAAACAGTCCTCCGCCCAAAAGACGTCAATATTTCCCTACATTATCTTCAAGTTATTTTACGGTTCCCTTTTAGTCAACCTAGAATTTAAACATGGGAATCTACGGTGGAAGTAAAACAGTTGATTATATTAAAAAAAAAATCAATTCGTCCCCCCCTTATATACCACATAATTTATTCACGCTTTAATAATATGAAACGTGCCATTTTTATCATATAATACCTAAATATGCTTCAGCCTATTCTGTTCCATTATTTAAGTGTATATTCTGGGGCGCCTGAGTGGCTCAGTTGTTAAGCGTCTGCCTTCGGCTCAGGGCGTGATCCCGGCGTTCTGGGATCGAGCCCCACATCGGGCTCCTCCGCTGGGAGCCTGCTTCTTCCTCTCCCACTCCCCCTGCTTGTGTTCCCTCTCTCGCTGGCTGTCTCTGTCAAATTAATAAATAAAATCTTAAAAAAAAAAAGTGTATATTCTTCCAGCTATATTACAATTTTTTTTGGCTTCAAAAATTTTTCTTACTTATATAGCCTGTATCGTAATTTTTAATAATTAAAACTCTATCCTGGTTTTATAAAGGAACCCCTCTCCCTTCCTCCTCCTTTCTCCTTCCGCCAGTATTTTCTGACTGTCCTTATGAGTCTATTGTTCCAGATGAATTTCGCAAACATTTTATCAGTACAGACAGCTCTGATCGGAGTTCTAGCTTTCAAGCGTTTTATTTGGGCTACTTACGAAAACGATCTGGTTTGGTCTATTTGTTACGTAACCACACCTGGACCCTTTCACTACTTCCGATCACTTCCCAGTTCCTGGCGCTCCGGACCGGCCACGATATAATCTGCAGACAGTGGTCATTTTATCCCCTCTTTCCTTATGGCCATTTTTTCCCCCTCGTCCTACTGCACTTGCAAGCCTCACAACGCCGTATAAAATGATAAGGGTGAGAGCCGTAATAATTGTTCCTGAAATTAACAGGAAAGTCTCTGATGCTTAATTGTTAAGGGCGACGTCTGCCATCGTTCAAGGTGATTACTGCTGATCCTCTTAATCAGAAAGTACCCTATTCCTCGTTGATTAACCTTGAGAACCGATGTTTGATTTTTACCAACTTAGAATTGTTCTAGATGGAATCCCAAGCACGTGTCTACACAGCCCAGACATCACATAAGAAGAAGATGAGGTTATACATACCTGCTGGCCTGCTGCCCTGACCCCACCAAGTTACAGAAGAGGACTAGCACCTTGTTCTCGCTATGGACGGGCAGGGATGACCGCGGACCCTCACGGGCTGCCAAGCGTGGCGAGACCGACAGACCAGATGGATGAGCTAAAGAGAGAGAATTATGTTCGTGGTCTTAAAAGACTTCGCTGGGGTGCAACTCTGGCTTCTCCAACCCCTGTTCTCTTTGAGTGTCTATCAACCACCACTGGGAGACACTAGAGCGCTTTGAAGAAAGAGATATTAGGTACGTGGCACCTGTGCCCTCTGGTACCTGGTACACCAAGATCCCATACGTGGTGGTGAATCTGCCATCGTGTTCAGCCAGTAATATTAAAACATGGGCAGGAAAGTTCATTGACACTTCCCAAAGTCGATCCGAAAAACACCCCAAAATGACTTTCGTTGCTTTTATGCCTGGATCAGAGAGCCACGAGTTGGCTGTGGCTTTCTCAGCCCACGAAAGAAGGAGAGAGAAGGTGAGAACCTTTACCCTTGAGGATGTGGAAGAATTAGACTCTCCTCATTTTCCAATCGTTCTGACAATCAGACTTCTAAAGCACAGATGTGTCACCTTTGATTGAACTTGAAATGAGGGTCTTTTCATTGCACTGTAACATCATCAGGGCCAGTCAAGGCCCCGCTCCAGATTCCAGGCCCAGGGGCTCCCTGTTGACGCAGAGCAATGACAGATATCTGGTTCCCACAGCCTGCCATGGAGGCCGGCTGAGGACATGGACCGGGACACAGGATCAACTTGGGCTATGTGGCAACACGGGCAGAGGGTCCTCCAGATATGGGCCTTCTTGACCGGCTAAGTGGGCCAGAATATAAATTGAACTGCGGTCAAAGGCTGTCAGATGCGGATGTTCTCGGCCAGTCCTAAGTTCAGGAAGTGGGGCTGTTAACAAAAGTCATTTAATAACCCCTTCGGCCATCTACTGCTCTAATTTGTAAACGTTTGATTTCAAGTATAGACCTTGAACCACAAGAGTCCTGAAGGCAAAATCCTGAATAGTGATGCTCATTCTCAAACGGTAGTCTCAGGACCAGTGGCAGCAGCAGCCCCCTGGGAACCTGTTACACCGACTTATTATGTTTTAATCACCAACCACCTATACAGCAAACATCAGAGAAAAGAAACCCGACAGGCCCAAGTACTACTGTACCCGAGAGCATCTCCTGGCCAGGTGGTGGAGGCGCGTGGAAGGCATACACGTTATCCCCCTCGGAGATGGTATTCAGGTCCTCTTCATCAAAGAACGACCGCTGGAATCCAGTGGGACACAGTTCAACCAAGATCACCTGGAACAAGGAGGATCATTTTCCCATCTTGATTTCTCAAAGGGAACTTAAGCAAGAAATCTAAAAATGGGGGCGCCTGGGCGGCGCAGTCGTTAAGCGTCTGCCTTCGGCTCAGGGCGTGATCCCGGCGTTCTGGGATCGAGCCCCGCATCAGGCTCCTCTGCTGGGAGCCTGCTTCTTCCTCTCCCGCTCCCCCTGCTTGTGTTCCCTCTCTCGCTGGCTGTCTCTGTCAAATAAATAAATAAAATCTTAAAAAAAAGAAAAAAAGAAATCTAAAAGTGACTGATAATCTTTTACCCTTTCCTCCCTTCTAAGAGAGAAACACGACTTATTCATAATAAAACAGAGGAGGCATAACAATTAGATTGACCACAGACTATCGCAATGGCAACAACAGAAGCTCAAACTGCTGAGGGAAGGGATGGGGGAAGACAATGGAGGGGGGGAGGGGCGGGATCTCAAGTTTATACCCAGCTAAACTACCAGGCAAGCACTAAGAATAAAATACAGCTCTCTTCAGATTAAAAGTTAAAAGTGTTTACCATGAACAGGTCTCTACTGGAAGAACTTCTAAATAGTCTTGCCAACTTTTTTCACAACGTGGCGTATGCGGAACATATTTTTACGGAACACAGAGGTAAGCAGAAGAAGTTGCTCTCATAGCAGAGAAGAGGGGTGACCACCTTAAGGGTCCTGTCACCTCGAGGGCGGAAGGCATCAACATCTCAACACACCTAACCCATTCAGGGCACACTGGCTAGAAAATTCTTTGAAAAGATATGTTTCAGGGTTAGAATAAACAAGCTGAATCCAGAAAAAAAAAACTTGAGTTGTAAGAAGAAATGATGAGCCAAAGAAAATGGTAAATATTGATTAACGTAAACACATACTGACTGTATAAGTCCCTAATAATAACTAATACTAGTACTACAACCAGGGAGAAAGGGGAGGAGGGATTAAAATACTGGACAGTAACATCCATCCACAATAATAATAAAAAAGGTGGAAGGGAGATTAAAGCACACCAAGATCCTTGCATTGCTTGGGGAAATTAACACACGACTTTGCTAATTCTGCATGTTGACATTTTAAGGATAACCACTAAATAAGCACAGAAATAGACTATACGGGTCCTAAACCAGAAGAAATGGAGTAAAAATGGCTCTTTTTTATAAAAGAACCAGGAAAGGAGAGGGAAAGGAGACAAAGAAAAAGCAGGATAAACAGAAAGCAATTTAAAATAAATCCAAGTATATTCATGATGGTAGACACTGTAAGAGGCATACCCCTGCCAGTTAAAATATCAAAACAGATTTTAAGTTCCAATCAGAATGCCCACACGTGCACTTAGGAATCCCTAAGTGACTCCCACCTCCCTGAACAAACACGTCACACCTCGCAAATTCCTGACGATTCTTTGACTCTCGTAATTATTCAAACTCTATGTCGCACCCCCCTTTCGGTATTCAAAACTGCCCTTTCTTCCCCAAGACTCTCACCCACTGTCCTGTTCTCTCTCTCTCAGTATATCCCCGAAGAGTGCTTTGATTTCACCAAGCAAGATACACACCTTTTCCCCCCCACTTGAATCCTCGTAAACACGGTGATAAGATCAGAGGCACTGACTGGGTGGGGGCCGGAAGGAGCCCACAGAGCGAGGAATCGTGGTGGTTACATGGATAGATGTACAGGGAAAAATTCAACAAACCGTAACCTCAAGGCACGTGCCCCTTATTTTACACGTGTTACTCAGNNGGAAGGCTGTATTTTTTATCTGAAATTTTTTAATTTGAAAAAAATGCCACGAGGTCATCAGGGAAGTGTAAGAGTTGCGTTTTCTAGTTAAAGACACAGGGGACCAATGGCTTACGTCGTCCAAGGTCAGAAAACAGAAGAGCCCTGATCCAAACCCTTCCTATTACGCCACGTGGCTGTTGACCACCATCACCTCCACCCTGCCCTTGCGTGGGGGCCCCTGTTACGAGTTCTGCCCTCAAAGTCACAGGAAATTCAACCTCTTTACCAGGACTCCTTAAAAAAAAAAATTAAAAAGAAAATTAAAAAGAAAAAAAAAGCACACTCTTCCTTAAACCTCCTCTCTCGAGTTTCACATCCTCAGTAGCTCCTCCTTTTTCACTGACGGCCCCTTCAGAATCCTGGTTTGTGCGCTCAGGAGGAAAAATCCACAGCAGTGGCTCGGCCTCTGAAATCCCACCATCTGCATCCTGGGTCAGCGCTACTAGCGGCATGACCCTGAGCAGGTCACTCAACCTCTCGGTGCGTCCTCCTTGCTCACTGATAAAATGAGGACCATCGTATCGACCGCACCAGGTGGTTGTGAGGACTGAACGGGGTGTGAATACCGAGCTCACAAAATGGCGCCCAGCTCTTGGGAAGCACCACTGAGCATTTCCGGGCATTGGAATTACTAAGATCGTCATCATCATCACGGGTCCTCGTCCTTTTCTGGTAATTCTGCGTAAATGCAGGGAGAGGTCAAGGCTCAGTCATCAAGACGCCAGGGGTGACCAATCAAACAGAAACTCCTGAGTCACCAGGGAGTCACCTGGGAACCAGAAATGAGTCTCAACAGCCCTAGACAGCTGGCCCAGTTAGCATCCCGTCATTCAGTGACCAGTCCCCCATGCCATTCCATCACACCTCATCCGCAGGGACGCCGCCTTCCTCTGCAACGATCTTCCTCAGGGCTGCTACTGTGCTGAGAATCGGCACGGCCAGGCCAACCCGCAGGAACCGCTGGCTCTTAGAGGGGAAGACCAAGGTGACGCTCAGGAATCTGGAAAATAGGAAGGCGTCCACATCCTTAAAGGACGGACATGAACTGAGAACACCACTGACATTGGGTCAAGTCCAATACTTGGGCTAATCTCGGCTTCCTGGTTGGGTCACTGTACTTTAGGTATGCTGTCACCAGGTGGCAGCGGAGAGCCAAGTCTCCAAGGGTCTCAGCTGAGTGTAGTTTTCCAGGGTTAAAAAAAAAAAAAAAGGTACTTGATTAAGAATCACAGTACAGACCTGTGATCTCAAGGTTCTGTTTGTCCAACAGATCACGGTAAGCAAAAACGAACTTGGAAATCTGAGATGGAAAAGGGTCAGGTTTCTTCCACTACGGCCCGACAGTATTGATGATGCCCTCCTTATTGAAATTCTCTTTGGTAATAGGACACTTTGCCTTCTGCCACCCCGCCCCCTGGGCACTTTTCCCTTGGACACTCTCTGGAATCTCTAGTTCTACCTCCTGTTGTCCCCGCTAGCACCCTGGGGCTCCCTCCTCCAGCTCCTTCTTCCCCTGTTCCTTCCTGCAACACTCGTCCATTCATACAGCTCACTGCCACAGCTGGGACTGGAACCCCGGGCAGTCTAGCCCCAGAGTCAGTGGTCCCAACCCCTGTCCTATGCTTCATGAGGCCAAGAATCTTAGCTCACATCCATCAGCAGGCATCCCCTGGTCATGTCACCGAAGAAGGGACAAGCCAGTGTCACATGTGTAGCACAGATGAGAAGCCGCACAGGAACTGGGACCACAAATGGGGCTTACGGTGCCAGGAAAGGCTTTATGAAGCTTTGGACCTTCAGTTGCATCCTAAAGATGGGGGACTGTCAACAGGAGGAGGTCTAGAGAGACGGTATTTTCGGAAGTGGAGGACACAAGGAAGAAATGCCACCATCTCAACAGCAGCGTAGGACTCACCAAACATCCCTGACATTGACATTGGCCAGATGCCTTAAAGGCTTTCAGACCTAGGCTTCTGGAATGCCTGTACTGTGTGCCTCGTTCGCTTATAAAGCCGAGCCTGCCATGCCTCTTACCTGACCCTACTACCCTCCTCTTTCCTGTTTCTCGCTCCTCTCCTTCGAGACCCCCTTCCCTTGTTCCTTTGCTCCTTAAAGAAACCCCGTCTTTGCACCTTCACAAAGAGCAAAAAGGATTTGGAAACAAAGCAGAGAAAAGCGGGTGGTGACAGACTGTTTTTCAGATCTGCCCCTGGTTCTGCCGAGGGGTACCGACCGGCCCGTGCCCGCTTCTGAGGGGGCCAAAGACGGAGCCCGGCTACGGCGTGACAGACAGAGCGCTGCGGATAATTCATTCCTTCGTCGGCTGAAGAAGGGACGCTGTAACTGTTCACTTTGTCACATTGGGTCGCCGAACGTCGCCAGCTTTCTAAGGCTGGTTTCTGCAGACATGCTGGCTGAGGTTCGCAAGAGACAGAACAGGTGCGAGGCCAGAAGGCTCCCAGGAAGGTCGAAGGACGGGAGTCAAGTGCGCCGCCCGTAATACGTACCTCGTCTGACGCAAGGGGATGGGTAGTGACACGCACAGGAAGGGGTCGAAGGTGTTGCTCTGTTTCAGGCAGTGGGGACAGGTCAAGGAAGATCTGGGAGGGCAGGGAAAAAAAAAAAAAGAGTTTCAAGCTGAATCGCACTTCGTTTGGCAGAACCTCAAAAAGGGAAGTATAAAATGGCCACGTGATCCAGCCATTCCCCTCCCAGCTACCTACCCAAAAGCAGTTGAAAACAGGTATATTTGTACAAATACTTGCACACCAATGTTCACAGCAGCACTATTCACAAGAGCCAAACGGTGGACACCAGCCGAATGTCCATCAGCGGGTAACGGGATAAATCCACGTAAAGCCACGGAGACGGAAAGCGGACTGGTGGCTGCCAGGTACAGGGGAGGGGAGGGGAGGGCTTAACGGGTATCGGGTTTTCTTTGGGGTGATCCAAATGGTTAGGAACGAGACATAGGTGCTGGTTGCACAACGTCTCGTACGTGCCACGAAACTCTACGCTATAAAATGGTCAACTTTTCGTTACGTGACTTTCACCTCAATTTTTAAAAAAAAAAAGTTTTAATCACACGCGGCAGTGTGCTGAGTACGGGAAGGGAAGGGAAGCAAAAACCCCTCCAGACAGAAATAGCAGGCTGCCTTGCAAGCTGGAAGGAATCTTAGGACCATGCCTTCCCCAGGTTCTCAGCCTCCCTGTGCTCCAGGATCACAAAGGAAGCTTTCCTAAAAACGCAAATATCTCAGCCCTCCTCCCCTAGAGTTTGTCCCAGGGGAGCCCAGGGAGAGGCTCAGGCATCAGGATGTCAACGGCTCCCGAGACACTGGTGCTCAGCCAGGGTGCAAAACCACCGATGGAGTTCACCCTCCTCGTTGGACCAGTGCGGCAACCAAGCTCGGAGAAAAGCAGCTGATAGTGAAAGAGTTAATATCGAAGCAGCGTTTACAGAGAATTGGGAGTTATTCTGATCACTGTGCTTGTATTAACCCACGTACTACCCGCAACCACCAGTATTATCCCCCATTTGGCAGACAAGAAAACCGAAGCACAGAGAAGTTAAGCAACTTTCCCAAGGGCCACACAGCTCTTAAGCGGCAAAGCTAGGCTCGGGTTCCGGAGGCCACACTCATCACCGCTCCTCCAGGGTCTTTAGTATAAGCAGATGAGGCATCAATTGTTTCAGAGAGTAGATATACACACAGTTGACTTATAACTTTAAGCTTTCAAATTTAACACTCCCTTACTTAAGAGCGTGTTGTCCCTGAAAACAAAGTGCGATTTTTGTATTCCACATGGGGACTCCAGTTTTATTTCCTTAATCCTATGACGCACCAAATTCTGCCAAGACGTAAGGGATTTCCGGATGCTATGGGGGCACCCTCAAATCTACACGGCCTTCTTCCTTGGGGAAAACGGACCAGCACCCCGCTGAGAGGCATGCTCTTATACCATAGTCAGCAAGGAAAATGGAGCTGGTATCCTAACAAGGTTTCGAGTCTCCGCAGGGAGTCCAGGTGGAGTGGTTTCCCACGGAGAAGAGAATGGGAAAAACCGGGAGAAGCAAGAAACCCTGAGGTTTTCAGGGTGCTGGCCACGGTTGGCCCTAAGAGAGCTGGCCAGAGCAGGTCAGCTCCCCGGGGGGGACAAGTTAACAGCATGCCATCCATGACTTTAGAAAACAGACCTGAGTATTTAATGTCCAATAACTTGCTTCCTCTGGTAAATTTCCCCCTGGGAAAACCATGGTAATGTTTTGGTAAAAATGGTGTATCAGACACCGAGCTCCAGGTGGTAGGGGGATGTGACAGTTGTGGGGTCCCCTCTGCCACCCTGTTTCTCCTGATCCTTCTCCTACCTTCACCCATTGAGTACCTGAGAAAGCCTAACAGGGATTGCCGCCTGTAATAGGGACCAGATCAGACTTTCTGTGGATAAAAGCCACGAGTGACAAAGAAATGAAAACACACACACACACACACATACACACACACGTCCTCCCGCAGCCAAAACTCCTACGTAGCACTAATCCTTGGTTATTAAACTCACAGATGTTTTTAGGTTGTGGCAATAATCATATGGAATAACCAATTATTTCTCCTCTAGTCCATAACCTAGTCTAGCACCCTAATCCCATTCCTCGTCCTCTCCTCCAGCCAGAGTCAAAAATCCCAACACCCTAAAAAGGAGGGGAGGGAGAACCTCAGTGAACAGAGATCTCTGAATTAACCCACAATAAATCCTCCAGCTTCCAATTTCATAAAGAAGGGCTGATACTGAGGAGGGTACAGAAAGCAAGCTGAGCACAAAGCAGAAGCTGACACCCCGCAACCCCCCCCCCATGGGATATAAGTGACATTCCTCAGGCACTCCTGGCAGCCCCAAGGAAAAACAAATAGTTAACTTAGATCTCAATCCTGCAAGACCTTTGTCTCCCTCAGTTTACAAATCTCTTAGCGATTTACAGGAACAAAGCATTTCTATCAATAACGTAGCTTCCAGAAGGAAATGTAGGTACAATTAAATGTCCTTATAACCCGCAGCCCATTGACAGATACTTGAGGGGGGCAGAGTACAACGTTCCTCCAGGAAGCTCCCCACTATCTTCATGTGAATGCCTTGCTAGAGGGAAAAACAAAATTAACTTGACAATGGCAGGGCCTCCGGTATCCCGGGAGTCTTCTTTAGCATATGAAAGTTCTTTCTCAACCTCCCTTTTTCCTTACCTCCCCCAACCCCGTAGCATATAATCAGCCACCCCTCACAACCGGGGGCAGCAGCCCTTTCCGCCCACGGGTCCAGTCCTGGTGCTTTAATAAACCACCTTTTTGCACCAAAGACGTCTCAAGAATTCTTTCTCGGTCCTCGGCACCGGACTCCACCCCACTGAACCTCACCTATATTCCAAAACTACATCAATACCACGGCGAGGTTCCATCGCCCGCCAGCCCTGCGCAGCGGAGAGGAAGGCTTATGAGCGCCCAGAGCCACGGGGACCGCCACTCAGCCTTACCGGCCACCCTGGAAAACCACTTCCCACAGCTCAAAAGCCCTCACCTAGACGGACATCCCTACCTCAATTTTTTCTTTACTCCAGACGATCCCGCACAAAGCGGCTATTTTTAGCTGTCACTGGTTCCTTTTCTGAAGCTCGAACACCTCGCTTCTTACTCATCATCCTACAGGAACCTACCCAAAGGGCACCTGCAATCCTTAATATCCGATCAACTTAAATGTTCCTTCCTCAGCAATCCTCCCTGGACTCACCCCACACCAGAGACCATGTGATATTGTGACTTATAATGAGAAATATGTATTTGGTCTTTGTCCCAGTTCCGGGCACTGAGCTCCTAAAACCCTTGGAATTACCTAAGGGATGAGCCCTGGGGCAAAAAGTGCATCTTTTGTTACTCCTAACAAGCCCTAGACAACCACACCCACCCGGGAGTTCTGTTAATGAGGTGGTTCGGGGATGGCCCCTAGGTCACCAAGGATGGGGGCTGGTTGCCAGGGGAACCGACCGGGGATTAGAGGGTGGGCACTTTCAGGGGAGGAAAGGGGCTCCCAGAGGCTGAGTTCATCACTAAGGGTCAATGATTCCATCAATCACAGGTAAGTAATGAGACCTACTGGAAAGCCCTAGCAGGAGGGGTTTGGACAGCTTTGAACCCGTGGAGGGGCTGGGAGGGCGGGGGAGGGGGCCCCAGAGAGGACGCAGCAGTTCAGCACCCCCTCCCACGCACCTGGCCCAGCGCAGCCCATCCCGCTGTTTCTGAGTTGTATCCTTTTTATAACTAATTGCTAATCTCTGGATGTGGGGACTGATGCTGTCTCCAGGTAAACAGTGTCAGATTGGAGTTACACTGCCGGATGCCCTGGCCGCGTGCATGCGAGCCGCCAAACAGCCTGGTGTGGGGAACGCGCCCAGCGCCCACACACCTGACACCTGCAGGTTTAAGTACCGCAGGAGAGAGAGTAGTATAAAGGAAAACAGAAGTTTTCTTCCTTTCACCTGGGTCACACGCACCTCAAAGCACCTGCCAGCTACATAACCCCATAAAAACCCAGGAGTCACCCTAGATTCTCCCCTTTCCCTCGGTGCCTCCCCCTTGCGCCTTAAAGTCATGAGCAACACATTTCGGGCTGTCCACCTCTCTCCACCTCCTTGGCCACCCCTGGATCCCAGGCACCATCCCTCTCCCATGGTCCCCCAGCCGTCCAACTGCCAGTCCTGCCTCCCTCCAGCCCCCCCAAACCACCAGCGTGATCTCTGAGTATCAAAATGTGAGCACCCCCAGCTTCAAATTCTACAGCGGCTTCCTGTGCCCTTCAGAAGAAAATGCACGCCTGGGCAGGGCACCTGCACTACCCGGTCCCCGTCCACCGCTCCAGCGGTCCCTCCCACCCCCGCTTCCCTGGCAGCTACCTTGACTTCTCTGTCCCTTGCTGTGCCAACGTCATTCCAACCCCAGGCCTTTTGCCTCTGCCGTTTTCTCTGCCTGGATGACCCTGTCCCCAGATTCGTGAATAGCTGACTCCTTGTCACTCGGTTCTCGGCTCAAATGTCCCCCTCTAAAAAGAAGCCTTCCCGGACCACCTTATCTAAGGCTGGCTGCCTCCCCTACACCCCGAGGTGTGTCTTATCACCATCACGAGCTGCTGTGACGTGTGTGGTGTTACCGAACACCTGCCCCAGTAGAACGTGAGCTCCATGAGAACGGGGGCCGTGCCTTGTTCGCAGCTCCCTTCCAGCGCCGAGAAGGGAAGTGGCCCGTAGTGGGTGAAACGGCAAATATCGAGGGCGCATGCGCAGGTTATCTGGTTGGTATTTCTCGCTCGTGGGCAAGGAGTGACGCTCTTTGCTTATCCAGTGGACCAAGCACGAGAGCAGACGCTCAAATATTTGACAGAAGGGAAGAAAGAGAGCATGGGCGCCCAGGAAGGGGAGTGGGCAGAGAGAACGGAATGAGCAGAGAAATAAGCGCATCGATTGTACAAAGACACCCATGAGCCGTACCTGGTGGCAATTCTTGGTGTCCCTGCCCCGCAGTCAAACCTACCCTGGCCTTAAACTCCCCTTTCCCTCCTAGATGTTCTTTGTCCTCCTCGCTTCTTCTCCTGTCTCAGTTTTGTTTCAAGCAGCCTTTGCTCCACGCACCTGCATGTGAGTAAGACCGATGCCCCCCGCGTGGCTTTCGTGGCTCCAAAGGATCCGCAGCCGTGAAACCGGGGTTCGATCTGTGCACGCCACCGCAGGAAAGAAATGGGCCTTATTGTGTACAACAATAAAATCTAGGCTCAGGTACAAGTTTTTAATTACCCAGTATGCTAAGTGACCAAGGGTAGCGTGTCACCAAGAGGCGGGTTCTCTGTAACCGAGGGTTTCCCCGAAATCCTGATGATTGTCCTCATTCCCACATGTGAGCAGGTTCTGTGCTTGCTGAAGATGTTCCCACCCGTTCAATCCTAGTCGTCCTTCAGAGCCCATCAAAGGCACGCCTCCTCCAAGAAGCCCAGGGGGATTTCTCCCCGTGGCCCCCTCACTGTAATCAGTGCTTTCACTAAACCATCATAGCACTTGGCAATATGCTGCTTTACCTGAATCTCTGAACTGTCATATATATAAAAGCCCAAAGAGAGCTTTTCTGAAGTCAAAGGCAGTGTAATTATATATATATATATACATACATACATACATATATATATATATACATACATACATACACACACACACACACACACACACACACACTTGTGTCCTCCATGCTGCTGGGAAATCTTGAGCTTGAAAGCACTGGGTAAACTGGGCTCTCTGGCTATAGGAACGAACAGGAAGGGTCTCGCCAACTTCTCGGTGATTGCCTTGCCTGTCGGGGAAGCCCTGCGCTCCACAGTCACACTATGTGGAAGGCGCCGGGGGTGGGATGGGAGGCCCAGGAGCCAGCAAGAAGGGAAAGAAGAAACACTAATCTCCAGAGCAGACAGGAGTTGAGTGGTTAACTGGGATTTATAATGGGAGAGAGAAGGGCGCTTGTGTTTCCGTTGTCTTGTAGTCAATGGGAGACCAGTTATCAGCATTCAGGTTTGAGTGATCCATTCCGAGCCCATTCCACTCTTGCCTATATTCTTACCTATACTGTGCTTGAAAGTGGCTCTGTACGAAGCTTTGGCCTAGGGAGAGCTGAGCCGATGGAGATGGGAGGTTCTCGGGGGTTCTGCTGGCTTCGGGCTGAGGCTGCAAAGACATGAGGGAAGGAAGTAAGATTAGGAATGCTCCCATCGCTCCACTGCCTCCGGACCGCTGAGCCCTGGCCTCCTGGGTCCACATCACCTCTCCCGGGGCCGGGCTCTGCAGGACCTGGACGTTCTGTCGACTTTGCCCCAATTCACAGCTCCTTTGGTCTTTGGACTTTCCAAATTCCCTCAAAGAAGGTGCTGAGGGAGCAGAGCTAAAGCGTGAAGCTTGGGAATGGTCCCACATACTCGGCCACCTCTGCTGTGACCTCTGTCTCAAGTGTCCCCATTCGCATGGCCATCCTGCTAGGCCCCACGTGTCTACGCCTCCTGTACCTTTCACCGGGAAGGCTGCCACCACTGCAAATGCGTCCGTTCATCTCCCATCATCCACCTGCGGGTCGACCCGCCCCATCGGCATCTCCCCAGGAGCCAGTCTTCACACGAGCACTGGGCACACCAGGCTTTGCCCCTTTGACTCGCACATAAGCCTCCTTCACCCCACATCAGTCCTACTGTACCCTCTTTGCGTCCCCTTCTGTATTCGCTTTCTGGTGCTCCTGCAGCAAATTCACACACACCGGGGGCTTAAAACAGCAGAAATGTATTCTCTCTCAGTTCAGGAGACCAGACCTCCAAAATCGGCATCCCCAGGCCACAAACGGAATGTGGAGGCTCTAGGGAATGTGTCCCTTGCCTCTCCCGGCTGCGGGAATCCCACGGCTGGTGGCCACATCACCCCAGGCTTTACGGCCAGCATATTCGGAGAGCGAGGGGAAAGGAACGCACGTGACGTGTGTGGGGTGAAGCATGCCAACGTGTGAAATGTAATTCAAAATGCACGAGAAGCAGTAAGAGGAGGAAAAGAATAGATGGAGTGAGGAGTATATAGGACAAATACAGATAAAGCAATTTAATTAAAACGTGAATTGCAGAGTCTAGACGGTGGGCAGGAGGAGTTCCCTGTATCATTCATTCAACATTTCCATCTGTACGGATTTTCCCTAATGAAAGACTGGGGCAAATACTCAGGATGGAACATTCTTATTGGTCCCATGGTTTTGTGATGCTCGAGTCGACCAGCACACAGGACGTGTGAACAGAAGCAGAAAACGGCGCTGGGGGGCGAGTCTGGCGCCACGCTGGGAGGGGAGGGGGCTCCCATGTCCTAAAGACGACTACCCAGTTCGGTAAAAGGCACAGAAGCAGGATTAAGAATCAGCCTCCGGACTCCAGCTGCCAGGTCCCAATCCCTCCGAAATCGCACTCCTTGGGGGCACTGCCCAACCTCTGAGCCAGCCAAGTCCGTCACTTAACCCCTTGGCCCCACGATTTCCCGACCGCTGTGGAGGGATGCTGAATGATGGTGCCTACCTCCGAGGGACAGTCTGAGCTGAAAAGAGTTAACATACATAGAACACTTAGAACAGGGAGCACACGGCGGGGAGTACCGGCTGGGTTTCGAACCCACGCGGCAGCGACACGCGTGGCGATGCTTTAAGCCGACGCCGTGCGCACGAGGCAGGAGGGCGAGTCTGGAGGAAGGACACAGATCAGGAGGCTCGAGGGCCCGGGACACAACGGGGAGAGCTGGAGCAGGAGTCACGAAAACGGGAAGGGGGGATGGGCTCAAGAGGCCCTATGTCCGCAGCTCATAAGGCAGCGCTCGGTGGGGCAGCAAAGAAAGGGGGAGGGGGCAAGCAGGAGCAGCTCCAAGCTCCCATCTGGTGCCCCGAGAACACCTGTTCCGTTAGCGGACGAGGGAAAATCGAAGGGAGAAGTGGGCCCCGGGAAGGGCACGCCGAGTTTGAGGTGATGGGGGGCTGGAAGAGGGTGGACCCTGGATGCAGAGTGGATGCTGGGATGTGTGACTGCGCAGGGCTGAGGCCCCTTCCGGAACACCGGGTCCAGTCCACGGGGAGGTGGGGAAGCTCTTTAAAGAGGGGGGGGTCCACACCCTCCCTTCGCAAGGAACAGGCACTTGACCCAAGCGACACCGATGGGACGGTCCTGCCTTGCCTGGGAATCACGAGCAGTGACCAAAAGCCTGAAAACAGGGATTCCAGCAGCGGTGTCCAGGCCAGAGTCCAGCAGCTCCTGCCCCTGTGACGCCCCCCCCACCTAGGAGCTGTCTGATTCTCATCGGGTCCATGCCTGGTTCTCGTCTCCCCTCTGATCCCGCCTGCCGCACCTCTACCCTCTCTCGAGTCACCTGAAGTTGGCTGCTGTTACTTGCAGCCAAAGAGCTCACAAGGATACAGGTGCTTCTGCATCGAGGTGATAACCTGGCGGGCCGGGAGCGGCAGTGGGCGGGATCGCCCAAGACAGGGTACAGAAGAAGATCCTGAGCGAGGCTGGGCTGAGAGGCAGCGGGGTCATTCGAGAAGCGTGGACCAGGAGGTCAGGCCAGCTGGCCCCACTCTGCTAGCAAAGTGACCCTGGGCATCTCTCTGAGCCTCATTCCATGTCTAAAAGGAACTGGAGTGGGGTGCCTGGGTGGCTCAGTCGGTGAAGTGTCTGCCTTCAGCTCAGGTTATGATCCCGGGGTCCTGGGATCGAGTCCCGCATCGGGCTCCCTGCTCAGCAGGGAGTCTGCTTCTCCCTGTCCCTTTGCCTGCTGCTCCCCCTGTGCTCTCTGCCAAATAAATAAATAAAATCTTAAAAAAAATAAATAAAAGGAACAGGACTATCACATCCACTTCACAAAGCCACCATTAAAATGAAAAAATTACGTGTGCGTCCTGCAAGACATACAGCAGCTGCTTTGTAAATGGTAGTTTCCTGGTCCTCTCCCCAGCCCCCTCTTGTTCTTGATGCTGCAAGAGTGGCGATTTCTGTAAAATTAACTGCCCAAAAGACTGCCTACGTGAGACAGCCTATAGGATGGTAAAAATATGCCCTTTCCGCCGGATGAAAACATTTGAGAACCATCCCGACGAGAGAAGAAAAGTGGTCCTTACATTTCTGTTCCAGTTTCACATACATCTCGCTGTATGGCCTTCACATGTTTTGAAACAGAAATAACCTCAAAAAGAAAGAAAAACTGCTCAGTTACAGAGGACAGTGCCTTCCCTCCCTGGAAAGGGAAAATGAAGTTTCGTGCCGGCTCTGGCTTCAGGCTGAAGCGTCCCCAGCCGGGCCTCCGCAGGCGGCCCAATTTTCTAAGAGCAAATTTCAAGAGACGCCTCCACCCCCAGTGCAGAGAAAGATCTTTTCTGGTCTCAATCAGGTCAAGCGAAGAGCCGGGCAAGCTCCCCTCTGTGGCCCACAGCCAGCCACCCCCCTATTCTTGCCTGGGTCCTCAAGCCTTGGCCCGTGCAAGGGATGGAAAGCAGCCAGCGTGGCCCAAAGCAACGAGCAAGGGGCAGGGGGGGCCTGCAGGCAGGTCGAGTCCGAGTCTGGATTTTGTGCAAAGTACAACAGGAAGCCATCAGAGAACTTTAAGAAGGAGAGTGACATGATCTTTTTGTCCTTTCTCAAAAGACACCCCGGCTTCAGTGTGGAGACCGTCTAGCAGAAGGACGCCGTGGGGACTGGAAGGCCAACTATGGCTGCTGTCATGTGGGTCCTCAAGTTGGTAAGAAGAATTACTGGCCGGTCCTCTCGGCTTAAAGAAACTCAAGGTTACCTTAAAGAAAGGCCTGGGGGCGGCGTACTGCGCTTGGGGGCAAGGGCTCCAGAGCAGAGGGTCTCAAGCAGTGGGCGCTTCTGCCCCCAGGGGACACTGTTTGTCAATCACGACTGGGGGGTGCCACCAGCATCCTGTGGGTAGAGGGATACTGTGGAGGCCACATGGCACAGGACGGCCCCCGCAGCAAAGAGTTACCCGGCCCCAGATGCGTCTGGAGACACATCGAAAGCAATGTGTGTCTGATTAATTACCAAAGCTTCTGGCCCCTCCTCCACTTATTCATGGATGTTGTCCTAATAACTGTGCTCACTCACGGAATAATGACCTCACTCACTTTTGACTTTCTTGGGAGATAAACGGAGAGCATGAGAGCAGAACCTGTCACTGCTCTTTATCTAGCAAAGCCCGTAGACAACACCACTGATGTGTCAATTAACTGCGGCTGTTACCAATGATTTGGCTCCTTCTTACTCCCAGAGATTTGGGGTTTCATCAAAATCAGGGAACGCTGAGTGCACACATATAACCATCCATTCTGTGTTTGGAGGAAAAAGACTGGAAGTGGTAAAATGCTACCATCTGAAATACCCATGGCCGGGGCGCCTGGGTGACGCAGTTGGTTAAGCACCTGACTCTTGGTTTCGGCTCAGGTCGTGATCTCAGGGTCATGAGATCGAGCCCCACATCGGGCTCTGTGCAGAGTATGGAATCTGCTTGAGATTTTTCTCTCCCCCTCTGCTTCTTCCTCTTGTGTGCACTCTCTCTCTCTAAAAATAAAGAAATCTTATTGAAAAAAGTGGAAAAAAAAGAAAATAATGATTAAAAAAATGAAATACGGCCTCCGATGGCCATACGAATGCACTAATGCACAGAATATAGATAAAAAGGAGATTTTTCAAACTTTAAAATGAAAGGAAAACCCTATTCACTAGATCCCTGGGATGACAGAGGACGAGAAGTCCTGCCGTGGGAGGAAATGTCACGCCTACAGCCAACAGAGCTAAGAGAAAGGGGCACGGAGCAGCTCTGTGTACCCAGGAGCCAGATTACACAGGAGCCCAAGGAAGACAAATTTCAAGACCGAGTACATATTCAAGGGAAAAAAAAAAAAGAATACCAGATATGACATGGTGTTTTAAGAGTGACCCACCTTCTCGGACCCTGGGCTTCGGGCCGAGCCCTCCAAGTCCTCATGCAGCCGATCCAGCAGCCAGAGCAGGAACTCCAGGGCGTCGTGCTGGGCATTGCCTTGGAACTGGGAGCCGTACTTGGAAACAGCGTTCTGAGAGGTAAGCCGAAAAGCAGAGGGTCAGTCTGGCCCCGCAGACAACCAAGTCGGGACCTATCAGCACCAAGTCTACCGGGCGTCACCACTCAGCCCGGAGCGGGGCTGACACCATGCAAACAGCGAGGGATGAGAACGTTCCGGCCAAAGCCTGCTCTTGGGAGACGGTGTCCGCAAATGACCTTGGGGTGTTCTGTATAGATGACACCTGCTGACCAATGTCCTGTCCTTTGCAAACCCACAGGGCTGTGTTGGTTGAATATCTGGACGCGCTTGTCCCTTGATGGCGAGGACGCTTGCTCCCCTGGCCGCCTCCATCAGTCTATCTCTATCCCTGGCACTCAGCTCCCGCTACCGGTGGAAGCAGCTTGCCCTACACTCTCCCTCGGTGACTCATTCACTCCCGTGGCTCTGGCTCTGTTTGGGAAAGACTGCACAGCGGCGGCACAGTGAACTGGGCTGCCCTAAACACGCACGTACCCCCTCAGTGCCTCTTTCTAGTGGGTGTGAAATCAAACTTCTGTGGTTAGATCACACGATGGCCAAGCCCGTCTTTCACCACTTTCGTCAATATTTATTCAGTTCCTACCACGTGCCAGATACTATTGTAGGGACTGGGGTTACAACAATGAAAACGAGGTGCACAATAGCCACGGCGCTTACGTTCCCTCTGCCCGTCCTGTTAAATTGTGCCGGAACTTTGTCATTTTCTACGGGAAGGCATATTCCGGGGTGTTTTTTTTTTTTAAGGTTTATTTCAAAGGGTAACATATGGACAGACTTAAAAGAATTCAAGACATAAAAAAAGATGATCGTGAAAAGTCTTCCCTCCACCCAGCCCCCCAGCTCTGGGTGCCCATCCCCAGAGGGAGGCCACGGTTAGCATTTTCTCAAGCATCTTTCTAGGGAACTTTAAAAAAATTTTTTAAATGCACGTGCAAGCATGAGAGTGAGCAAATCCCCTTGTCCGTGTGTGCATACACACGCAGGTGCACATAGTACATTGCGGTTGTTTGCTGCTCCTCTCCAGCCCCCCCAGATGCAGCCAGACATCAAGCCCCGCCCCACGCAGGGCTGTCCTGGGCTCCCACCTGCCAACGGCACGTCTGAGTTGTGGACCTAGCTGACCCTCACCATGGCCAACCAAATCAAACAGCCTGGGCTTTTTCCTCTTTCTCTCCTTAACCCTTCCACTGGGATTTAAAGGAAACTTTAGGGTATGACAAAGCAAAATTCAAGACTGAATTAGCTGAAAGAGTGGCTCGGAGTCTTTATTCCAGTCACTCTAGTTTGGGGTTCACTAGACGATCTAGTCTGGATTTTTCCTCCAGGCTTCTTTGGCCTTTGACCTCCACATAGGGCTGGCAGATTAGGCAAGTCAAAATACAAGGGGCTCAGTTAAATTTGAATTTCAGGGGCACCTGGGTGGCACAGCGGTTAGGCATCTACCTTCGGCTCAGGGCGTGATCCTGGCGTTATGGGATCGAGCCCCACATCGGGCTCCTCTGCTGTGAGCCTGCTTCTTCCTCTCCCACTCCCCCCGCTTGTGTTCCCTCTCTCGCTGGCTGTCTCTATCGCTGTCGAATAAATAAATAAAATCTTTAAAAAAAATTTTGAATTTCAGAGAAGCAATGACTGTGTTTAGTATAAGTATGTCCCACGCAGTATTTGGGATATATTTACACTAAAAAGTTATTCATTGTTTATTTGAAATTCAAATTTAACTGCGTGTTGCATCTTACCTGGTGACCCCACGCCTAGCCACCCTCCACATCCCACTCTATCTATCCTTAGTACTAGCATTCCCTCCCCGGGGGAGTAGCCACCTCCAGCTCAAAATCTCCCAAACCAGCTCTTCCTCTTCACATCAGTGTCCTCTTTTAGATTCGCTCTTGAACCCACGTCGGTCAGTGCCAAGCATTCTGGAATCTGGTTCCCACTCTGTCTCTGTGGCCCCTCGGTAGAAACCCATTCCTGCCAGAGTCCTAAATGCAGCTGACCCAGATGACAATACCTTCCCTGCACAGGAGCCCTTTCCGGACTCTCCCCTTGCCAGCCCTCCGCCTGCACCCCTGCACCGGAGCATAGACCAGCTGGATAACTTCATGCCTCGACTCAAAGCTCCCCTGACTCACCACCTAACAATCCACCCTCCTCCCATCTGGCCCCGTCCCCGTCTTTCACCACCCTCCCACCCTCCCACGTGTTTGACAGCTCCAGCTGATCCAGCCACTCGGGTGCCCCAAACCGTATTTGTCCAATCCTACAGTCTACACCTTGGTGTTTTCTTCCTTCCGTGGGAAACCCATTCCCCTCCCGTGACTCATGTTACTCCTTGGAGTCTGACGCTCTTCATCTTANCCTGGTTGGGAAGCCATACAACCTTTCCAGAAAGAATGTGCGAATTTCAAGAAGACAGACAAGATAGGGCCTTGGAAATGTCCTTCTATGGAAACAAGAGTAATTCCAGTTTGGGGAATTTGGCATCAGGAAATGAGAGCTCCAAGCAAAGATACGCTGTAGCCCGACGTACTGAAGTTTCCTGGGGAAAACTTACGGCACACTCAGGTGGCCTGAAAAAATGCTTGAGGAAATGCTGGGAAGAAAATCAATGATCCTACCATTTTTTTAAAAAGTGAAAAATACCTATTTGAGATTGATAGATACATATCCATAGCTAGAAAACACGAGAAATACATGGCAAAATATGAACAATGGGTATCATAGAAGGATGGGACCATAAGTGATTGTATTTTTATTTGCACCCTGCAAATTTTTTTTTTTACAGTGAATTCCGTTCTTTAGTTTTTTTCTGATTAGAACGGTCTCTGGCAGGGGCCGCCTGAGAGGCTCAGTCAGTTAAGCATCTGCCTTCGGCTCAGGTCATGATCCCAAGGTCCTGGGATCGAGCCCCGCATCGGGCTCTCCACTCCACCGGGAGTCTGCTTCTCCCTCTCCCTCTGGGATTTTTCTTGCTTTCGCTCTCTCTCAAATAAATAAATAAAATATGTAAGGGGGAAAAAAGGGGTCTCTGGCAAACTGTAAGAGAGTTTGGACTTTTTTGAAATAACTTGACCTATTGATTCCTAACAGAAGACACTCACACGGAGAGTCTATGAAAATGTGACCAGAGCTGTATTAAGGCGAAATCCTCACCTGGGAGAGATGGACGGAAATATCTAGTCCTTCTAACCTGCAACTTGACAGAGCTCTATCCGCGTGTGTGCATGTGTTTCTCTCAACACTGATAATTTCTAACACATCTCTTACAAAATTATTCCTAGTTATTTCCTCCTTCCGTGGTTTTCGTGAATAAAATCTAATTTTCATACATTCTAAATGGTGATTGCTTTCAATTTTCTATCTCGTTTCTGACCTCGTTCGTGCCTGCCTTAATGCTACAATATGGATTTCTAGACCCATCTCGCAATTTCCTATCTGTTCCATCTTTTTTTATCCCATTTCCATTTCACGGCTTACTGTTTCATCCAGAACTTCCAAAATATAGGAGCGATCATCCTTGCTTGCAAAAGGCAATGCCTTTAGCGTATCACGTGAGGCATACTGTATGTCTAAAATTGTAGGTCTCAAAGTGATGCTTGAGTACGTAAGCTAAGATAAACTCCAGATGGCTGAAATCCTTAATATAGCCATGGGAAAACTAGAAATACATAACATAGAACCTTTATCGAAAGGTATGACGTAAAGAAATCTACAACTTCCAGGACTGGGGATAGGAAGGAGAGAGTCTGCGGAAAATATTTGTGGCAAGTGTAAGGGTTGAGGAACTCACAGAAACAAGTAAAAAGAGCATTGAGACCAGGCAGAATGGATAGTCAACACGAACAGGAAATTCCAGGCACAGTCTCACAACTAGCAAAGCATAAAAATCCTGTCCCTCACTCTTAATCAAAGAAATAAAAATAAAAGTGAGATGCTATTTCGTTGTTGCTGTTGTTGGGTAAGTTGAAACATGACACTTGCGGAAAGATTAGCCTTTAACTGTTTCCAACACTGGAAACAATGATCACCGTGTGGCCCACGACAGAGATGTTATCTAATGCTAAATATGGCAGTCATATTTCAACATAAATGTGTAAGATCAATTCTTCGTACGCCTTAAACTTCCACAATGTTGCATGTCAGGGACAGCTCGATTTTTTTACGTGGGTGCACTGCACGTAAGTTACATATCAAAACAATGGTGATTCAAAAACAAAAAAACACATAAAAATAAAAGTTACATCTCTGCTTTGACCACATAAGTTCACGTCAAGGAATCAAATTCAGGAAATGGTCAGAGCTGAGGGCAATGATTTAAGCACCAGGATTTTCAATACACAGTGTGATAACTGGAAACTTACATGGTAAACGTCCCTGCAGGGACTGGTTCATTGAAAGAAATATTACACGATCATTTAAAATTAAGTTTTACAGAATGTTGTAATGGCCAGGAGAGAGCCTTATGACAATATTAACGTGAAAAAAGCAGGATGCAATCCTGGATTTTTCCACATAAAGATGCTCTGAAACACATCGAGGTTTCCAAAAGTTGTCTGGAGGGTGGAGTTCCAAATCTCTGTTTACGTTGTTAGCACCTTTTGAGTTTTTATGCTACGACATATTTAATGACATCATTAGAGACGCAAAGTGTCATAGACAATACCGTGGCAGGATTTGTTTCGAAGCATTTATTCACATGCTGTTAAAACAGAGCGGTCCCACTGTCTACAGGCTGCGTGCCTGGGAGGTCGGGAAAGAGAACACTGCAAAGCCACCCCATTTGCACGGCTGGGGTTGGGGTAACTCAGCCCAGCACGCCGGTACCTTCTCCATCCCTCCCTTCCTCAGTCTGAAGCTAAGAATCCCTCCTCAAGACCCAACTCCTGGACAAAACCTTCTGTGGCTTGTCCCCAACCAATTCTCCAGACCCCTCTACCCGGGGACAGAGGCTCCCATAATTTTTTTTAAAGATTTTATTTATTTATTTGATAGAGAGGGAGCAAGCAGGAGGGGGGCGTGGGGGGTGGGAGAGGGAGAAGCAGACTCCCCACTGATCAGGGAGCCCCATGAGGGGCTGGATCCCAGGACCCCAGGATCATGACCTGAGCCAAAGACAGAGGCTTCACCCACTGAGCCACCCAGGCGTCCCTTCCATTAATTTATTGCATCTTGCATTTATGCTGCCCTGCCCACAGAAGGCCCCTCAGCTCCACCCGCCCCAGTGATCTGATCCCAGTGCTCGGTGAGGAAGCCACATCCCCACCCTCCCCTGTCCTTACTTGACCTCTCCTGTTGACCCCTCCTGATGGTTACTTCTCCTGGAACACCCCCTCCACGGCCCCCCATCCAGCACCTGTCATCAGCTCTGACCCCGTGCCAGTGCCATCACTGCATTAACATCCACCTCTCCCGCTGGACGGGGAGCTCCTAGCAAGCGGCCCCAGGAGCTTTTGCGCTCAGAGCTTCCCGTGCGTTCCTTGTTCCTGGGAGAGTGCTGGGACACTCCAGAAATATTTGTTGGGTGAAGGGATGTTTCCTCATCTATAAAATAAGAGGAGCCCACCTAGATTTCCATCGGCAGGGTTTACTGAAAGCCCAGATGCTGGCACCGTCCGCTCCCTCCAAGCCTGGCTACCCAAAAAGTCCCGGGAAACCTCGGATGACATCACCCTCGTTAACAATTAACAACCTGACTATCCTCCAGTCCCCCCGCCCCCCCCCGCCCCACCTCCCTGCGAGCTTCCAGGCCTTGGGGATTTGAGAGAAGGGGTGAGATAGGAAATCCTGGTGAGTCACTTGAGAGCCGTCACTAATTTGGAAGATTTTTTTCAAGCTCTCCTGTCTTTCCCACTGGGGCAGGACCTGCAGGAGAATGCAACCGGGGAATAGGAAAGATTTGAGAACATTACCTCCCTCCCTCCGCCAGATCTCCGTAGGTGAGAAGGCAGACTGAGAAGGAATAACAAAAGCTTCCTAGGACTCAGGCGCTGTTCTAAGTGCTGTGCAGAGAACTCAGAGTTCTGTTAATAAGGTAAGTGCCGTTACTGTCCCATTTCACAGAGAAGGCAAGTTGAGGCACAGTGGGATTTTTTTTTTTTTTTTTTTTTTTTTTTTT
>NW_024423786.1:61905161-61996551 GCF_017311325.1 Ursus maritimus | reverse complement strand
TTTTTTTTTTTTTTTTTTTTTTTTTTTTTGGTAACTTGCTTGAGGTCACAAAGCTCCAGAGACCTTGCTCTTAACCACTATACCCTACACTAGCTCCCCACATCCTAAGTTTTCTGTGGTTTCAGGCACTGGAGGTCAAAACTCCGTAGGGAAGCAGGCAATCCTCCTGACTTAGGTCAGAAGGGTGGCAATGCCTACATCCCTGGCCTCGCCTGGCCTCATCACCTAGGCATTTTATCACCTCGCATCCTCGCCAGAAGGGTGAGTACAGCATACAATATCTGCAGAGAGAGAGCCCACGTTCCCGTAACTTTTATTACGGTATGTAGTTGTAACTGTTCTTTTTTATGCTGAGTTACTGCTGTTCATCTCCGACGACGACGGTACCTAACATCATGACGCTTTACCGCAGGTGTGTTTGTATAGGAAGAAACACAGCATTACGTGGGCTTGGTATTTATCTATGGTTTCAGGCACCCACCGGGGGTCCTGGGATGTACCCCCCAAGCATAAAGGGGGGACTACTGGTACTGTCTCATTATTGAGAAGGCGAATGTTGCCAAAAGGAGATGTGAATGACACTCAGTTGACCCGCTGACCCCTGCAGAACAGAGCTTTAGTGGTGGAAGCAGGAGGAAAGGGGAGGCTGGCACTGTGGGTCACACGGCCTGGCTTGCTTTTTCAGGCTGAAACTCAAGAGCGGTGATGCCTGTGGAATGAACACTGACAGGTTCCCCCTCCCCCAAGAACAATCGCTAGTCTATGGGGAGCTTCAGCTCTCTGCCCAGGGCTGTGGCTTTTCAGCAGGAAGCCAGTCATGTGCATAAATTATCAGGAACTCTGAAATCCAACTGGGATCCCAAACCCGCTGCTTAACCCCGGGTGACGTGACATACATCACTTCCAGCGCCTTATGACTCGGCAGCGTAGGGTAAGTAGACCGGGATCCGGGGGCCAGCGAAAGCAGCCCCAAACCAAGGCACGGTGGGCGATTTAACGAAAGAAAAAAGATGCCATCGCCAATATAGCACACACCCACTGCCTCCCCGGGGCACTCAGCACAGTACCCAGCCCACGGGATCTCAGCTTCCGCTGGGTTTAGAATAAAACCCAAACTCCTTATCACTGCTTCCAAGGCCTCGCAGGGTCTGACCAACCTCATCCACGCCCCACACCACCTAGCTTTCTTTTCGCGCCTCCAGGCCTGCGGCTCCGGTGCTCTCTGGTCAGATCTAAACGCCAGCATCCCCTCCCTCCGAGGCCCCGGCCTTGGGAGTCAGGCTTCGCACACCACACCCCTCCAGACTGGAAAGTGCCCGTGGCGCTAGAACGCCGCCGCGACCCAAAGGCCTTCAGTACTTCAACAAATGTTTGTTGAATGCAAAAATGCTCAATACACTCACATCGACTCCCCCGTCCCCCCCAAAACCACCTGGGAGAAATTCACAGAGAAGACGTTTGCAAGCAAGAGCCCAACAAATCACCTCGAAACAAAGGCGGTAAGCCGAGCTGCAGCTCTGGGTGCCTTCTGAAGGCCCCCAGAAGACCCTTTCCGGATGGGGCGCGCGGCTCGGCCCAGCGGCCGGGGCGGGTGGCGGGCGCGCTGCCTACCTTGAACTCGGCGGAAAGTTGGGGCGTGTACTCGCGCGTCCAGAGCGCGCGCACCAGCGCCGCCAGCTGCTCGGTGACCTCGGCGCGGCCCGGCGCCGCCCGGTAGCGCCCCAGCGCCAGGAACTCGGCCAGTAGGTCCGTGTTGCTGAGACACTGCACCACGGCGTTCATGAAACAGGTGTTGCCGTGGTTCTTCAAGCCCTGCGCGCCCGGGGGCCGCGCGCCGTCGCCGGCCGGGGGCTGGGGCTGGGCGCCAGGCGGGCGCTCCTCCCCGGGGCTCCCGCGCGCGGCTGGGGCGGGGCCCGGCGCGCGGGCGAAGCCCCCCTCGCCGTCCCCGTCGCCATCGCGGGGTCCCGGCTGGGGCCGCGGCCGGGGCGGCGAGGCCCCCGGGCGGGAGCGGCTGCCCAGCGCCAGCAGGAAGCGGCTGAACAGGCGACGCAGGGAGCGGCGGCGACGGGGCCGGGGCGCGGGCGGCCCCTCTCCCGCCGCGGCCCCCGCGCCCGGGTCCATGGCTCCCGCCCGCGCGCCCCCGGAGCCGAGCCCTCCGGCCGCAAGGCGGACGCGCAACTAACCCGCCCTGACCGCCCCGGAAAGGCGGCGGGCGCCGGCTACCTGCGGGCCAGGTGTGCCGGGACCGGGCGGAGGCGGAGCCAGGGGCGGAGCTGCCCCGCCCCGCGCGGGAATCCGGCCGCAGGGCCCGCCCAGGGCAGCGCCACCTCTCCCACCCCGCGGGGCCCGGCCCCGCGGCGCCGCCCCGCGAGCGGAGGCGCGGGACTTGCCCGCTCCGGGTCCCCACCCTTCCTTACCTCTTACCAACCGACGCCCCGAATTTCACTCCCACTCCCGCCAGCCTGCAAGCTGTGGAACAGTAGAGGGGTGAGACATCTGAAAGCGCCTGGGGATTGCCCAGCCCCGGCTAGCCTGGGTTTCTGGAAATTACGTGCAGGTGAATATGAAGAACAGGGAAAGGAAGACTCACCAAAGGGCAGCCTCTGGCGCAGCGAGAGACGCGCACCGGGAGCGGGGACCGGCGCGGGGAGTGCACCGCGGGGTCCTCCCACCTGCAGGAGCAGGTGTGTGCGGACAGGTGGCGCCACCTCCTTCCAGCCCGTCTGCCCCGTCCGTGAGGCCTTCCAGAACTGGGAGCCGCGCGTTGGCCTGGGAAGAATCATCCGGGATGGCTGTGGTTTGCTTGTTTAAACTGCAGACCAGGTCAGAGTCGCTTCCTTAGAACTTGCAAGCGAGACTTCACCGTCCTCGCTTCAGCTGGCCGAGAAGCGGGCCCAGGGAGGTTCGCGCCTGTACCGAGGCCAGGAAACCGGAGTTCGACCCGGCTCTGCGCACTGCCGAGCCCACAGGTTGGCTCTTTCCAACCTCAGAGTTTGCTTAGCAGAAGTTTTCCCGCTCCCAGGCGCGCCCCCTGTGCGGTCCCCTCGCTGAATTGGTGCCCAATCAAAATTGGCTTGGCCTTGCCCCGCCCTTGGTTCCCTGGGTGACCCTGGGGGCCTCGGCTCCCTTGACCCTGTAACTGTCAGGTTTATAATTAATCAGGCAAAGTCTTGCAGACGAATTTCTCATCAATTTCTGGCTCAAAAAGACATCAGCAGGACGCATCAACACCCTGAAACGTTACTTATTTGATAAGTGATCACTTATTAAAATATCTGCCTTGATGTGTCAAATAGGGCCCCAAAAGGTGACCTGATGCAAAAAAAAAAAAAAAAAAAAAAAAAAGGGAAGCATTACTTTAAGGATGAAGAACAGGCTTAGAACAAAAAAGTGTACTGTGCATTGGAGACTTGAAGTGTTTCTGAAAAATGCCATGGTTTACCCTCTCTGGAAAAAAAGATACCCATTTGGATGATTAATACACAAGGTCCACTCCCTTGCCCAGAAAATAATCTATGACATTTCACCTTTGATGGTTACCCCAGGATCCCCAAGAACGCTCGGTTTCTTTGAGAAAAATTCATGTTTCACTGTCTACTCCGTCAGGGATTCTGCTGAAGCTTTTTAACACATTCTCTCACTTAATCCTCAAAATAACCTTTTAAGCAGGTATTCTCGCTTTAGGAAAGGCCAAGCAGAGGCTCAGAGAGTTGGAAGGAAGGAAGGAAAGAAGGAAGGAAGGAAGATCCTAAAATCCTAGATCTGTAGTCAAACCAAGTCTTGCCCTATTGTAACTTGACCAATGAAAGGCTGATTACGAAGGTAAGCAGACCCTTCTTATTTTCAGAGAATGACAGCAGTGCTGTCCGTGGACAAATTATGCAGAAGGGCCGTGGGTTTTGCCGTCATGGAGCAGAGATTGGAACAGGAAACCAGGGGCGCCTGGGTGGCACAGCGGTTAAGTGTCTGCCTTCGGCTCAGGGCGTGATCCCGGCGTTCCGGGATCGAGCCCCACATCGGGCTCCTCCGCTATGAGCCTGCTTCTCCCTCTCCCACTCCCCCTGCTTGTGTTCCCTCTCTCGCTGGCTGTCTCTCTCTGTCAAATAAATAAATAAAATCTTAAAAAAAAAAAAAGAACAGGAAACCAACAATTGGGAATTTATTCATAATAAAAATCCTTTGAATTACAGTCTGGACAACGTAGTCTTGAACACATCCCCATTTTGACACACAACGTAAAAATGTAGAATGCATCCTATGAAGAAAGAGAGAAACTTCAAGATAAAAATATTTTGACGAAAGCACAGAATCATGGATGTGAAAAATTAAAACCAGTCTTAAGAGTTATCTAAGGTCAACCTGCGACAGAGCCGTGGGCAGTGCTGCGGATCCAGAAGTCTCCGCGGCCTCAGGAGGTAAATGGGTACTTCCACCTCAAAATCGCTCCATCAGCACTTACGCTAACGATGTACTGATTTCCTGGACTTATCCGGATGCGGGTGATGTTGCCGCTGTGTCCCACCCCGACATGAGTCACCTCACCCTCATTATAATCCCACACTTTGACCAGATGGTCATTTCCACCTGAAAAAGACAAGCAGGTGCATGGCATTGCTGCAACAGGGTAGGGAGGGACCGCCCGGATTTCAAGTAACTAGATAATTTTCAACACATTCCCCACGTTCCCACATAAGGGAAGAAAAATCTATCTGCAGAGGAGCTCTTTTCCTTGATTATAAAAATCTTGGTCTATTGTAGTAAATTTGGGGGAAAGAAGTACAAAGAGGTGACCTCCCCTTTTAGCCCGCAGCCCAGAAATAACCACTGAGGACAGCTTTGGTTTCACTCCTTCCAGTCTTTTCGCTACAAGGATATAGGTTTGCATACATATGCACCTGTGTGTGTGGTTGGGGTCACACCGTGCTGTAAGTAAACGTGCTTGTGAAACTTTAATTAATTCGGAGCATTTATTTGTCATGTCCTGAAGAATCAGGGCCTGGCAGGAAATGATCATCGATGATGTCCTACAAGGTGTGTAGTATGGTCAATGCCCCTCCTCCACGGAAATGCTGATTTAAAAGCCTGGCATTTAAGACTTTCGTAGGAAATGACAGAGCAAGGCATGCCAGATAATCCGGAATTTAAAGGCCCATTTCTGTCATCAATGCCACCACCAAATAAAGGAAGCAATGTAAAAGGTTGGCTTTTCCATGTGCCCCAAGGCTCATGGGCAGACATTTCCTCCCACTGAAGTGTGACTTCTGGAACTTTCTTTTCCAGCCACACCGACTGCAGTGTTCGGGCCGGACTCCAACCACGGGGTTCTGTAGACACTTCTGTCGTCACTTCCTGTTGCCGCCCACCTTCTAGGGAGTTCTAGGTTCCCATTTAAATAAGCAGGCTTGGGCTTCCTTTTGCCACCCCAGGACTCACCTGTGACAAAGTGTACTCCTTCCAGGGTGATATCCATCCCATTGATGGACCCAGACAAGGAACCTTCCAACTCTCTGATTACTGACCCATCAAAGACTTCCCAGTAGGCAATCTGGAATTCAGAAAAGGAGCATCGGGCAGGATTCGGCCCGGTGGGAGCATTCCGCGCGCCTGCCCGCTAACAGAGGATGGTTCCACTTTATATAGAAGGTGGCAAAAATACGCCCTGGGAGGAGAGATCGGCTGAAATTATAAATAGGCTCAAGCAGGGGGCGGAGAAAGGCATTTTCATATTTTTAGCGTTGGTTTTTACATTTGCATTCTATTTAGAGAGACGGTGACTGTGCCAGTAAGCCTGGATGGTGACAGAAGGTGCTTTTGGTGAGACGAAGTGCTTGGGAGTCCGAGGCAAGCTGTAAACAAAACAGCCACAGCATCCACTTTCCCAGTTCAGCTCTTAGAGGAGGGCCTGGGGGAAGGGAAGCATCCCCTCCGGCTGCTGGGGGAATGAGCAGCCCAGAGAGTTCTGCAGGCTGGTCCCTACGGCTGACCGCACGCTCTCCCCCACCTCACCCTATTTCCACCTTTCTCTTCTGCCTCAAAGCAGTGAAACATCCCCCAGGGTGGGGTCTAGAGGCAAACTGATAATGTGGTCCCCTCCTGGATTGGAGGGGGGGCAGTGCTCAGCGGAGGGAGATTTTTCTCTGAATATACCTTTTATACTCTTTGAACTTTGAACCTTGTAAATGTACAACCTATTCAAAGAGAACGTTTTTTTAAAGATTTTATTTACTTATTGACAGAAAAAGAGAGCTCAAGCAGGGGGAGCTGTGGGCAGAGGGAGAGGGAGAGGCAGGCTCGCCAGGCGCGATCCCAGGACCCTGGGGTCATGACCTGAGCAGAAGGCAGGAGCTTCACTGACTGAGCCACCCCGGCGCCCCAAGAAAATTTCTTTCTAAACGAAGCACTTGACCAGGACTCGGGAGTGCGAACTTGGGCACGCATTTCGCCTCCTCTTATTTCGTGTTGATAGAAATTTGCTGTTCAGGTCACTATGCCAGGAATCTGTATTCCTCTGAATCTAGCTAGAGACTGTGTATGCTGTTTAAAAAAATTTTTTTTTAGCTAATTTATTAATTTCTATTGATGTTTGACTTTCTGTTGACTTCTATGACGTTTTCACAGTAAAAGTGTAAAGGAATATAGACGCATGCCCAAACCCTCGTTTCTCGGGATCACACCCACTTACGTAGCTGGTGCTTAACTGCCTGCTCTCTTGGCCAAAGTCTTAGTGAACCTCTTCTGGGCAGCCTGATGGTGCCTCGGCTTTCCCTCAAGCTTACCCTCTGCCTGGGACGGTCTTCCCCGAGAGCTGAGCATGGCGAGGTCCCCCGCTACTTAGGCCTCAGCTCAGGGGTCACCGCCTTAAGGAGACCTTCCTAGCTAAAGAGAACCATCCTAGCTAAAGCAGCTTCCGTCCCCCGAGCCAGGATCCTGTAACCTGTTCTGCTTCCTTTTTATCCCTTTCACCATCTGATGCCGTGTGGTTCACGTATTAACCCGTTGTTCATGGGCGGGTTCATTGCCAAGTGTCCGTCCAATTCATCCCCTCCCGCCTACGATGACCATGGAAAGTTGGTCAGCTCCCTGACAGCAAGAACACCGTCATGTCCCCAGTCCTTATGGTAGTTGTACCGATTCATGATTTATGCTTTGAATATTCTTGGTGACAATTCCCAGGTGAGGACAGTAGACTGTTTCAAGTCTCATAAACTCATAAGCCATTCCAGTCCCTGGAACATGGGACACAGGACACAAATCTAGAAGCTTTAGGAACCATGTTCTAATAGCATTTACGGTGACGTCATCATTAACTTCCTAATATCCTTTCTGCCCCCTCACCTCCCCATTTCCAAGAGGAAGCCTGCTTAGACCGGAAGTGAAATGGGCTTGGGGGCTTGGGGGTGGGCAGATGTAAGCCAGGCTGGGTGGGCGAGACACAAAGGAACTAGCAAGGCCAACCTACAGAGACTAAAGTGAGGCAGAACTCTGGGCCCCCTAAACAGTCTGTGTCACACAAACCCTGGCCCACACTGGGGGGCATTTCTTGCATTTTTATGACAAAATATCTTCGGACAGTAGTTCCCAATCACCTGGCCAGCTTAAACAGGGAAAAGCCCCATTCCTAGATTCTTTTTTTTTTTTTTTAAGATTTTATTTATTTATTTGAGAGAGCACGAGTGGGGGTGGGGAGGGGCAGAGGGAGAAGCAGGCTCCCCGCTGAGCAGGAGCCTGACTCAGGGCTCGATCCCAGGACCCTGAGATCATGATCTGAGCAGAAGGCAGACGTTTAACCAACTGAGCCACCCAGGCACCCCCTGCTCCCATCCCTAGATTCTATCTTTGGTGTTGGGGGAGCAGAGCCAGGTCCCTCTAGTATTTTTCCTACAGTTATTTTTATAAATTGCTCAACTTTTTCTGTAGCCCGTGAAAAGATAAATGCACAATCTCTTCTTCAGTGATCTCAAAGTCTGAATTAGGGCGCTCCAAATCCATTCATTGGATGTGCAGCTAATTAGACTGAGACCTTGCTGATCTGATGTGGCCAGGAGGGTACATGACACCCTAACATCCTTGCCCCTCCATGCGCGTCTCTCCTGAAGCCTTTTGTTTGCTTCAAGAGGGAAGGTTCCTCCCCCCAAAGAGGGACCAATCTTTACCGAAGGACATGGGCTCCCCCCTAATACGATTTGTAGTACAACGTTGATGATGGGACAAGAGATAAGAACTCTATTGTCATTCGCTTTGAACTTAGCCAAAGGCACCACTGGGATGGGCAATAGGGTTCTAGCCTCAGAAATTCCCTACTAATGAAAACCAGTACTTATTGGGCAGCTACTACGTGCCAGGCCCTCTGCTGTCGGTATGACAGGCAAGCGTGACTTTCATGCGAGCTGCCACGCTGTGAGGTCAGCGGTATCACGTCCACTTTGCAGACAAGGAAGCAAAGACACGGGAAGGGGATCGTCATTTCCAAAGCGGAACAGCTGATCCGCAGCAAGACTGCGCTCTGACCTCGTGGGGCTCGAGTCCAGCGCCGGCTCCCTGGGCCACAACCCTTGGCTGCTTCTGTCGGGTCCCGGAAGGATCCTGACTCCTGCTGGGAGTGCTTACCTTTCTGTCTGTCCCGCTGGTGATGATCTGGAACTCTTCGGGGTGGTAACAAACACACTGGAATAAGGTATTCGCCAGGATCATCTGATTCCTCCGGAGACGTCTGAAAACGAGACGCAAAGCTGTGACTTGCCCTTCCCTAGAAGATGTATGTACTGCTCGGGTGGGACCTGGTACAAGCTTGGGTTGCGTTGGTTTCTCTACCCCAGACAGACTTCTGGTGACTGCCCACTCCACTTTGGCGTCCTCCCGGTGCACCTGCGGGGTAGTCGGAAGACCCCGGGTGGGCCCTTTCCCGAAGACAAAGCACGGAACTCCAGGGGAAGCCTTTCCAGGTAGGAGAAGCTGAATTCAGAGTCACTCTGCTGTCTTCCACACAAGCCGCCTTATTCCTGAGGCCACCGCGCTGGAGTCCGGGTTCCTACCACTTGAGTGGCGAGGTAGCGGGGATACCTTTTTAACCACGGGTATTACTGAGTTTGGCCCTTGGGGTTTGGATCTAGCAGGTGGGATGAGGCCCACAGATGGGCACTTTTCATCAGCATCCCAGCTCATTCTCACGTGCAGCACGGGCTGGAAACCATTGCATCAGATACGTACGTAGGGCTTATCGCCTCCAGGAGATCGGTGGGCATCTCACAGGCCGGCCTCCGAGGGCTGAAAACATGCCCCTTCTGCACAGCTGTTCTTAATACAGCAGTCTCCAAACAGCCTGGTACCTGGGCCGACTGTTTTTTTAAAGGTTTGGGCACAAATTAGCCAAATATTCCCGCGGTGCGGCAGGGAGCCCTTCAGGATTCCAGGTGGCCACAGACAATCCACGGAAATCAGCTTGGACATGCCCTCCCTTCTAGTTATGTGTGCTCCCAAACGGGGAGTTCCGGTGGAGGCCAAGACCTCTGGCAAGTGTGGTCCTTGAACCAGGGGCATCCCTTGGGAGCTGGTTAGACATGTAGGATCTCAAGCAGCCCTCTGGACCTACTCAGTAAAAATCCACATGTTGGCAAGCTCTCCAGGGGCTTCATACACGCATCAGAGTGAGAGACACACAGGACTGGGAGGCGGGTTTGCTTTGGTTTTTGGGGTTTTTTTTGGTTTTGTTTTTTTTTAAAGATTTTATTTATTTATTTGACAGAGAGAGAGGCAGCGAGAGAGGGAACACAACAGGGGGAGTGGGAGAGGGAGAAGCAGGCTTCCCACTGAGCAGGGAGCCTGATGCGGGGCTCCATCCCAGACCCCTGGGATCATGACCTGAGCCGAAGTCAGACGCTTAATGACTGAGCCACCCAGGTGCCCGGTTTTTGGGTTTTTTTTAATGCATTAAATAAAAAGTGTTCTGGGGCGCCTGGGTGGCACAGTTGTTAAGCGTCTGCCTTCGGCTCAGGGCGTGATCCCAGCATTATGGGATCGAGCCCCACATCAGGCTCTTCCGCTATAAGCCTGCTTCTTCCTCTCCCACTCCCCCTGCTTGTGCTCCCTCTCTCGCTGGCTGTCTCTCTCTCTGTTGAATAAATAAATAAAATCTTAAAAAAAAAAAAAAAGTGTTCTGCCTTTGCCTTAATGCCCATTCTCTTCTCTCCAATCTAGAATGTTCTGTATTCTTTGGCAATACCTATATCCGTTCTCTATATTTAGATCTCTTTTCTCCTGCCTCTGGACTTATTCTGAGTCTCTCTAATGAGGTTATACGCAGAGGCAAGGCATCTTAGGAGTGGTAGAGAGGGGCTGGGCGAAGAGAGCTTTAAGGGAATAGGGTCTAATTCCAAATAAAAAACACACAGCTAAAATGCTTATAGTAAAAACAAAAAAAAAAATGCCCTTGAAAATCCTTTGTATGATTCCAACAGTCCAACAGTAAAGTACACGTGCTTTGGTCTGGTTTGCTTGGAGTCAGGCGCTCTCCAGGGGCCATGACAATCTTCCAGCCTGAGAGGACCCTGGGAGTGAGGCTGGCAAAGGGGAAGGACAAATTCACGCCACTCCCCCCTTCCACTGTGCGTGGCAGGCTCCTTCTGGGTGACACGACAAGAGGAACTGCCTACAACGTCATTTCCCTTCTCCCTTTTTAGGGGGAGTTCTTAGAATTGCGTTCGGAGAAGTTCAATCAGGCTTCCCTATGTGCGGCCGGAAAGCTACCTCCCTGTGCTTCCAGAATCTTCTAACATCCAGCCCTTCCGGGAAACTGTACCCTTTCTACCAGCATCTGGAAACAGCCACGGAGAGAGGAGTGGCCTCAGATAACATCCCTCTACTGTCGCTTTAGAGAAGATGTCAACCCTTCGTTTGAATCTGCCCCCAAGTTCAATAAAATGCGGCAACACCTGAGTTTTGTGTCGTGTTGTCCTCCCCATCACGGGTACCTACACGAGGTCCCAGATGATGCAAGTCCCGTCCGTGCTGGCCGTGACACACTCCTCGTTGTTTTTCTTCACCCTGATGCAGGACACGGAGGACTTGTGCTCCTTCAGGGCCTCCTCCAGCTTCTGGGTCTGGCAGCCAATCTGCCAGACCCTCACCTGAAAGCCACAAAGCACAGGCTCTCAACACAAGCTTGTGACTTTGGAAGGGATTAAAAAAATACACACACACACACACACACACACACACACACACACGTATATATGTTCCAAGAGCTTTTTCAGCTCTGCTGTGCCTGTCATTTTAAATTCCCTCTTCTTGCCTCAGTTGAGTGGGGTGGGAATGCTAAGCCGCAGAGCAGGAATATTCTTCCACGGAGCCAGGAAAATGCTACAATGGTCCTAGAGCTACAAATACTTTTCAGGCTGAGAAATGTATCAGGCACCTGCTGTGAAACCAAACAGAATAGCCTATCTGCTCCGTTCTGCTGAGCGTTGCTCTCAGGCGTCCGGGGCCACCAGGAAGGCTCTTGGGGACCCAGAGCCATATTTCAATGTCACACCAGCTGCTCGGGTTTTAATCATTTCCGATTGATGGCTCCCAGCCTCATCAAAGCCAAGACCCACTTTCTACAACAAATATTTTCTGACCACCCCCCCCGTGCTGTCCTGAGTGGCATTTATATCATAGGTCATAGGTCCTACCCACAAAATTTCAAAACAGTCAATAGGGTGCTTTAACTGTAATAAAAAGGATACGTAAGAGGAAAGTCAGTGTATGTCCTGTAATAAACCTGTCACGACTGTACCAGAAAACACAATAATGTGGTCAGATGCTTACACTTTCTTATCACGAGTACGCTGGACTTGTGGAAAAGAAGAAAGGCAGAGATTATCTTACGTGAGTAACATAAGACAACACAAGAATACGAGACTAGTAGGTCCGGGTGAACACCCGGCTAGAAAGGAGGGTTAGGATAAGTGATAACGGACTAACTGATTTGTACCTGAAAGGAGAAAGTAGCCATTAACGAAGTAAGAGAAACATTCTTTTTTTTTTTTTTTTTTAAAGATTTTATTTATTTATTTATTTGACAGAGATAGAGACAGCCAGCGAGAGAGGGAACACAAGCAGGGGGAGTGGGAGAGGAAGAAGCAGGCTCATAGCGGAGGAGCCTGATGTGGGGCTCGATCCCACAACGCCGGGATCACGCCCTGAGCCGAAGGCAGACGCTTAACCGCTGTGCCACCCAGGCGCCCCGTAAGAGAAACATTCTAAGCCGTTTCTTTAATAAGGAAGAGGAGGAAGCACGAAGTTATCTCACGTGAGCTGTGTCCAAATAATTCTCCAATCTTGTAAGCCACTATAAGCGGAGTTATACATTCAGTCTTCTGCAAGAGTAGTACGCAGATTTTCTGACTCATATGGTGTGGGCACCCAGGCCTGGAGCTTTGGATGTTCTGGGCATTACTAGCCCTGTAGTTGTGGGACTGCAGGGGTCTGAGGTATGTTTGTGGGGTGAAAGGGATAAGATGGTGGGACTGGGGTCCTTGCAACTCCGGCAAGGCCATTTACCAATGAAAATGGAAGTCCTTGAGTATTCTGGGAACTGCTGAATTCACACCCGTGCACACCTGCTGACCAGCAGCCCCGGTCTCCAGCACTTAACAGACACCTTGAAGACTACGTCTTCCGGAAGGAAGGTCTGTAATAGCTGAGTGGGGAATGGGAGGAAGAGCTGATGTGGTGTTCTGAAAAGATTGCCAAGGGCGATGGATGCATTTGTAATGTAGGATTTCCTCCCGCAGCTCTCAATGGCTGGGGCTCAGGCACCTAGGAGCAGATGATCTGGTCCAAGCCAAGTCTGGGCATGAGCAAGGCAGATGCCCCAAAGGGGTGGGGGAGCAAGCCAGGATGCTGCAGGCGTCAGCAACAGCGTGGCTGAAGAGCTAAGGGAAGGGATCCAAGCCCTCGAGGGGGTGGTGGGCAGAGAGCAGGGGAGGGTCCAGAACTAGATGTGCCCATGGTGCACCTGCCACGTGAGCTCTGAATGCAAGATGCATAGCAGATTTTGAAGACTTGCCACACAGTAGTGCAAAATATCTCACGAACTGGAGTCTTGATTGCTATCTTCCCTTTATGCCCAAGAAATGGAAGCACAGAGAGGTTGAAGAGCGTGCCCCAGGTCACACAGCTGGGAAGTTGCAGAAGTGACATTTGTGCCCGGGCAAAGGCAGTAGGACTCCAGAACCCACACACTCAGCCATGACTCTGCTTGGCCCAAACTCTGTTAGAGGTCACATCAAGATGCTGGATCTTTCTCCTCCCTGATAAGTTATTCCTATAATAGCATGAAGAATAGAAAGGAAAAGAAAATGTCCTCTCTCCAGAAGGGAAGGCTTGTGGGGGGGAGGGGGCGGAGAAAGCCGGGGAGTGAGGAGGGGGAGGCGCTGAGAAAAACGTGTGAACGGAAGATGTTTCAGCCTCCTCCGAATGATGGAAGGGAAGGTCAAGTGTAACGACTTTAAAATAACGGTCATACATCTGGGTAGTTGAAAGAATGGAGCCTAAAAATAGCGCCTCCTTTAAAAGACATGATGAAGACAATTTATATAACCATAGCCTTTCAAGGAAAAAAGAACCAGTAATTCCCAAACCCTGGCAAAACACTAACTTAGATTCATAGCTCGATTCCATATAGAACACTTTCATGTCTGTATCTGAAATGTCCTTTTGTGAACAAATATACTAGATGTGTGTTTGTATTATTAGAACTTTACTTTATGATGTATTTTAGGGTTTCTTCAAAATCTTACTTTGGTCCTGCCTGACTCCTGGTACAGGTTAAAAAAAATCAAGTTAGTGATTTTCTAGAAGGCTGTTGCTCTGAACTGAGGGCTCTTGCAAAGAGATTCTGCCTTCAAAAACCATACCTCCCCTTCCCCGCCGCCGCTGATGACCCGTTTGCAGTCACTGGTGGTGGCGATGGCTGTCACTCCGATCCTGTGGGCGTTGTTAATGACATACATCAGCCGGCCTGTCTCTGGGGCGAAGGCTCGGATTCTACCATCGTCCCACGCTGGCATGGAAGGGACACAAAAAGCAGGCAGGGTCAGTATACTCCTACTCTCTGTGCAGACTGTGGCCCTCTTCCATCATAAAGGAGTCAGGACTGGGGAGCCGCGGGGGTGGCGGAGGAGAGAGGCCAGTCCCCCACAGCTGCCAGGAATCCCTGCCTCTAGGTGTACCCCATCCCGGGAGAAAACATTTGGGGTGGGGAGAAAGAAAGGAGGCCAGCTCCCGCCTCTCCTGTGAGTTGCGAATCTTGTGCCTCCAACTGGCTAGCTGACATTGCACCTGGGACGGAGAATTTGACATCTCCAAACACATGTTGGCTTCCTACCCTTCCCTCTACTTTAAACCTAAGGTTCCTTCCCCGACTCCCCCCATCTTCCCCATCTCAATAAAAGTTGCCATCAACCATCCGGTTCTTTAAGCCAAGAACTTCAAAGTCATCCTTGAGTCCTCTCTATTCCCTCCACCCAGCCCCACCCAACCCAACCCAACGTCCAACCCACCAGCAAGCCCCACCACCAGCTCTACAGTTGAAACACATCTCGAATCCGGCCACTTCCCAACCCCTCCACTGGGCCTACCCTCATCCAAGCCATAAGCACCTCTCTCCTGGGTGATTGTAACAGCTCCCTCCTTGGCCTCAGAATCTTGCTCCCCTTAATCAATTATCTATGCAGGGGCCTGAGTGCACTTAAAATCATGTCACCTCCTTGATCAAGAAGATTCAAAAAGTGTTCGCACTAACAATGAAAACCCAACTCCTTTATCCTCCATGGTAACTACTCTCTACTCTCTACCTAGCTCTTCACCTTCCTCTACTACCATTTTCCCTCAACCCCGACCCCAGCTCGACCCACTGGGCTCTAGAAACACTGGCATCTTTCTAGTCTTCCAACACACCAAGCAATTTTCCACCTCAGGACCTTTGCCCCTGCTGGAATGCTCTTCTCCCGGGTCTCTACGGGGCTGCCTCCTTCTCACTGGCCTTAGTGTCACCTCTTGACTTGGGGGCAATTTTCAAGAAGATGTTCAAGGTAGATGCCACTTCAGCAAAGACTTGAGGAAGTGAGGGGGTGAAGCAAGTGGGTCACGGGGTTGCCCAGGGACAGGACCACCTAGGCACACCAAACAGCCAGAGTAAAGGCGCTATGCATCATGTGCCTGAGGGATAGCAAAAGAGCAAGCATGGCCACAAGGGGCAGGTGGTAAGAGACAAAATCGGAGGTAAGAAGGTGGAGGTGGGGAAGGAAAGAAGGGCCTTGGGGGCAAGTGCAGGGACTTAGAGGCATCATTGGACTTATACCTTAGAGGATTCCTGGCTTCTGTCGGGGAGAGGGGTGGTGGGCAAGAAAAGAAGCAGGGAGACCTGGCAGGAAGCTACTAGAAGAATCCAGGGGGTGGTGGTGGCTGGGACAAGGGTGGAGATGATGAGAAATGCTCCGAGGTGAGGGCCATCAGAGGCAAATGCCGGAAGCTAAGAGCTCCTGGCGTCTACTGTGTGGGAAGACATGCCCAAGGGAGAAGCCAACGGGGAAGAGACAGAGCCAGGAAAGAGGCCAGATGAGATGGGCTCCTGACGTCACATTTAAACAGCTGCACCTAAAGATCTACCTGAGGGGCGCCTTGGGGGCTCGGTCGGTTGAGCTTCTGCCTTCGGCTCAGGTCACGATCCCAGGGTCCTGGGATCGAGCCCCGCATCAGCTCCCTGCTCAGCAGGGAGTCTGCTTCTCGCTCTCCCTCTGCCCCTCCCCCGATCATGCTACTCGGTCTCTTTCTCACAAATAAATAAACAAAATCTTAAAAAACAAAAACAAAAAACAAACTCCACTTGAGTCGTCCCTGATGTGAACAAGAGAATTTGCTTTCTGACCACTGGGGAAATTTGTATATGAGTTGAACACAAGAGGATATTAAGTAGTTACTGTTTCATAGGAAAATATTACTTTTAGGGATGCATACTAAAGTATTTGGAGGTGGAATATGATGGTGTCTGTAATTTCTGTTAAAATACTTTGGCACGAGAGGATCAATGGAGTTAAAAGTGGATTCCCTCTGAGGCATAACATAGTTGAAATCAGGTTTTTCTCTAACAGCTGAAGGGGTTCTAACACAGGCACCCTGTCCTGACCAAGACCTCAAATCTGTTTGGTAATCGAGTCGCTGAATTCTCCTGCTGTGGAGAAAGCGACAGGCTACATGCAGCAATGCTGGGGGGAAGCGAAATTGCTCTTTGGTCATTCTGAGCTCGGAAAGTCTCCAGGCTGGAAGGGGACTCCATAGAGAGGCTGGATTAGAAGCAAGGAGGGGTGGGCAGCACGAGGCTGCCCCAGGGTGTCCACATAGAGAGACCAGCATAGAAGGAGAACAAGGTACACAGCCACAGCCAGAGCCCACGCCAACGCCCCAGAATGTCCACATTACCCGAGATGATGCTCTTGCCGTCCCTCATGAAATCGATGCCGTGACAAGTCATGTTGGGCACGGTGATACGCAGCAGCTCCCTGTTGGACAGCGTGTGCCACACCCTGATGTCCTTCTTGGCACAGGTAGCAAAGAGCTCGGTGGTACCGCTGCGAAGGAGCCACCGTGAGAATAAAGAGGGGCAGCCATACAAGACGCACACCGTTTCTTAGATGTACGCTCGACTCTCAGACGTATGGCGCAAGGATATGGGGAAGGATGCCTTCTAGGCACCCAGGATCTCAACGCCTGACGGTCTTACAGAAACTTTGTATAAAAGGGCATTTGATGCCCACAAGTCATCCGTGGACCATCTTTTGTAGCCCTTTGCCTAAAGGACAGTTTGGGACAAAGTTGCTCAAGAGGAAAATGTCAATTGCAAAGTTTTTAAATGTCCTGGTAGACTGGAGATCAAATATGGCTGTGGAATACTGATATTAACAGAGGCTAAAAAAACTTTCCCTGTAAAGCAGATAATCATTATGATTTCAAAGGGAAAAATGACGCAGGTGCCAGAATTCACGTCTGCAGATAACCTAGAGCAGAACTTTGCTTAGTTGTGAGAAAACAGGAGATTCTGGACAAGGAAGTGAAGCCCAGGGTAATTGACCTGTCTGCTTTTTTTAAAAAAGGATTTTATTTATTTATTTGAGAGAGAGAGCACGAGCAGAGGGAGGGGCAGAGGGAGAACCAGACTCCCTGCTGAGCGTGGAGCCCGACACAGGACCGGACCCCAGGACTCTGAGATCATGACCTGAGCCGAAGGCAGACACTCAACTGACTAAGCCACCCAGGCGCCCCCCACTTTTTTTTTTTTTTAAGGACAACTTGTAAATTGAGTGAAAAACGCCATTATGTCAAAAATTACAGGGGCGCCTGGGTGGCATAGCGGTTAGGCGTCTGCCTTCGGCTCAGGGCGTGATCCCGGCATTATGGGATCGGGCCCCACATCAGGCTCCTCCGCTATGAGCCTGCTTCTTCCTCTCCCACTCCCCCTGCTTGTGTTCCCTCTCTCGCTGGCTGTCTCTATCTCTGTCGAATAAATAAATAAAATCTTAAAAAAAAATTACAGATTATTCCAATTTGGATAAGAAAAAGGGAGTACTACTGGGGTACAATAAAGTCCACCTACTTTATAAATATCGGTTTATAGCTTTATAGTCTCTATGGAGGAGTTAACTTAAAGTTAAATGCTTCTCAAGAAATGTCTACATTTCATCAAAAGCACATTCAGGAAAAGAGAGTCCCTCTCTCATGTTTTAAGATCTACTTGCTTTGGAATTAATAGAAAAATAAGCGGACCTTTTCTATATATTTAATTTGGGGCTCAGAGAAAAGCAATTGTAATGCTGGACTGGCTACTTAGGTTGCGTGCTGGAAGGGGACAGCCGAGGAGATTGTGCTGCTTGCTTCTTGATCGGATCAAGCCAACCTTAGAAGACAATGTTCATTTAGAATAAGAGAGGCTTTATATAGGACACTACCTTCAGTGAACAACCCCCTTCTGTGGGGAAAGTGAGCTCTTAAAGAGGCAAGTGGACTCCTCGTGAAAACCAAATATCACGGAACGAGCGTACCTAGAGAACTTCCCAAACTCTCCCTACCCTGGATGGACAGTCTACTTCTTCAGGAATCCGGACCTGAGCTTTTCAAGTAGCTGGTTGTCTCTAGTTTAGAACCTGAAAGGTTAAGTTCTGGAAAAAGTCCAAACTGACTGGATCAAGATGGTGCACTAGGCTCATCGAAAAGCCTGTGAAACGAAGAGCCAGATACAGAGGACAGAGACAGGGGTAGAGATGGAAAATGCAGAGTTAGATACAAGGAAGCAGGACAGATTATCATCAAATAGACCAGAAACTTTGAGGACAAAGAGAAATCAGCCAGATGAAATCTGTGAAGAGACAAAACTGGAGAGAAACACAAAATATCAAAATCACCAGGAGGGAGGACTTCTCGTAATGTTGGAGCAGTGATGTGGTCACACAAACCTTCCCACAGACAACGGTTAGAAACACTGGATGGCATTAACGACAAAAAGAACCTAGAATCCTAAAGACGCTGAAAACGTTTAAAAGTGCACAGAAATCAGGAAGTGTTTGCTCTTGTAAAAGTGCAACTGGAAAGGGTTAAGGGTCATTACCGTGTTGCTGGCTAATCTGAGGGTGCCCCCAACTTCCCCAGCTACGGTAGCCACAGAAGAAAGTGGCAGAAACACCATAGCCTTTCTAGCTGAAAGTGTGCAGAGATCAGAGCTGAGGGCTGGAAAATTTACAGGGGAAATCCTGGCAGCGAGAGATCCATCGGAGTAAAAACCTAAATTCAGATTAGAAACACTGCCCAAATTCCCATCTGACAGCTAAATTCTACATGCATGGGAGAAAACCCAAAAAGAAGAAAAAACCGATAGAGACCAGAAAGGACTCTACTTTTCTTTATTTAAAAAAAAAATTCTATTGATTTTTTTTTTTTTTAAGGAGTCTATTTTTGAAGACACAGCTACATGGGATCAACCTGAGAGATTTTTTTTTTTTTTTTTGCCTTTTTAACTGAATACATTCACCAACTGTGTTCAGCTTGGGTGGCAGAAAGCTGGACCTTACAGGCTTAAAATATCAGAAGCCAGGGCCTGAGGTCATAGCAACACCTGGAAATTAGGGGAAGATCCCTAGGAGCAAGGACACCACAGAGAGGACGAGCTTCATCTCTGGATAAATCCCTGAGTGAATGCTAAATTCTGCAAGCCCACAGAAGTACCAAGAACCTGTATAAAAAAAGGAGCAGTGGGAAGCCATGAGAATGCCAGCTGCTGCATTCTATGAGAAAGACAAAATTTGCAGTTTGAGTCGAGGCCAAGAATCCTCAGAGAACACTACGGAAGTCAGAGTTACTACAATGTATTAGCTCTCGTGCTGAGTTTTCAACAAAAAGTAAGCAGGCATGCAAAGAAATAGGAAAAAATGATTTGGGAAAAACACAGTCAAAAGAAACTGACTCCAAGTAGATCAAGGTGTTGGACGAGCAGACAAAGACTTCAAAGCAACTAATTTAAAATGCATTCAAAGAATTAAAGGAAATGATAGTACCAATGAATTAACAGACAGGTAATATCAACAGAGAAATAGAAACCATATATTTATATATATATCTTATAATTATAAATTATTATAACAAACATATATATATATTTATGACTTAAAGATTTATAACTATTTAAAACAAAAATTATGATTTGGCATTAATGGGTTTATAATTGTAATACGTATACATGAAAACAACAGCACTAAGAATAAGGGTGGGGGTAAGAGAAAGAAACTGTTGCAGAGTTCCCAGACTGCATATTACCCGGTCATTCAATATTAACTCTAAGCAGACTGCGATATATTAAAAATGCTTATCATCATCCTTAGAGCAACCACTAAAAAAAATTAATGCAAAGATATATAAGTAGAAAGCCAATAGAGCAATTAAAATGGACTGCTAACAACATTTGATTAAAGCAAAAGGTGGCAGGAAAGACTAGAAGAACAAAGAATGGATGAAACAAAAGAAAACAAATAACAAAATGGAGGATTCAATCCACTATATCAAAAATTACATTAAGAGGAAATGGACTAGGGGCACCTGGGTGGCTCGGTCAGTTGGACGGCTGACTCTTGATCAGGTCATGATCTCAGAGTCCTGGGATTGAGCCCTGTGTCGGGCTCCGTGCTCAGCATGGAGTCTGCTTGAGATTCTCTCTCTCCCTCTCCCTCTGCCCCTTCCCCCACTTGCATTCTTTCTCTCTCTAAAACAGATAAATAAATCTTTAAAAAATCTAAAAGTAATTATTTGTAAAAGACAGTAAGTAATTCTGTATGTAATTCAGAACTATGTAATTCTGTAATTCTCATCAATGTTAGCATAAGAGATGGTGAGAGGAAGATAAAGAGGGAAATAAACTAAGCTGAGACTCTTGTTTCTTTGGAAAATATGATATAGATGTTGGTGAACTCTAGTCTTTGGCAGAAAAATACGTTTAAACATGCATATTAAAAAATCAAGGGTAATCACTAAGTGAATAAAAATACAGTGAATAGTTTCCAAGTCCTGTGAAGTAAGGCAGGGGAAGGCACGACCAAAAAAACATGATCAAAACACAACAAAAGACAAGAAAAGGAAATACACGACAAAGGAAACATGTTAAGTAGAAAATATCTATAAACTCATTCGATAGGAATAAGTATGAATGGACTAAATTCTATGAAAAGACCAAGACTTACCTAAAACCAAACAATACCAATAGGTTGGAAAGAGACATAGTTTCTTTTGCTATGGTGCATGTCTCTGTAACGTGCATTAGCTCATATGCAATTGGCAAATAGGCACATGATAGTGGAATATTGCAGAGGTTGCTTTCGTTCCTACATACTTCTTCCCAACAGATTAATGCCTTGGCATCCCAAGTAATAGCAGCTGAGAACATGAACGCAGCTGAATCCACAAGGAAGGAAAAACGCCGGCTTGTCCGTGATGTTCACGTACCCCACGTTCTCCCTCTTAGCTCAGTTTTGTCCATAGCTCGGCAGGGGGAGAGGAGGAGAGAGCAAAGCGGGAATGGGTAGTGACTCTCAATAGGTTTCTTTTTGGGATAATGAAATCTCCTAGAATGAGATTATGGTGATGGTCGCACGACTCTGTAAATATGCAGAAAGACCTACACTGAATTGCACACTCTAAATGGGTACACTTTAGGGTACGTAAGTTCTATTTCAATAAAGCTGGTTTTCAAAAAAAAAAGAAGAAAGAAAGAAAAAGAAAAAAGGAGGAGGGGAGAAAAAGAGGGGTTACAAATCCTGACTAGGTCGATGACTATATAAGAATTTGAAAAGATAGGGCGCCTGGGTGGCTCAGTTGGTTGGGCGACTGCCTCCGGCTCAGGTTATGATCCCGGTCCTGGGATCGAGCCCCACATCGGGCTCCTTGTTTGGCGGGGAGCCTGCTTCTCCCTCTCCCTCTGCCTGCCACTCCCCCTGGTAGTGTTCTCTCTCTCTGTGTCAAATAAATAAATAAATAAATAAAATAATAAATAAATAAATAAATAAATAAATAAATAATAAATAAATAAAATAATAAAAAATAAAAAAATAAAGAATTCAAAAAAAATAGTTAAAAACCTAATCTTATAAAAGGCCCCAGGGATAAATAGTTTTACAGATTGATTCTAACGAGCTCCTTAGAAAAAGAGGGAAAAAAGTAAGACAGAAAGAAAATGACCAACCAATTCTCAAAAAAGATCCCCCTGGTGGGAAGCACTGGCCATTTTCACTATTAGAAACATTTAAAAGAACCTCATTGTAGGGGCACCTGGGTGGCACGGTCGGTTAACATCTGACTCTTGATCTCACCTCAGGTCTTAATCTCAGGGTCACGAGTTCAAGCCCTGTGTTGGGGTCCATGCTTAAAAAAAAAACACAAAAAAACACTTCAAAGAACCTAACTGCCAATTGCAATGACTCAGGGAACCCAAAGTACGTTTCATGATCATAAGCATCAAGTTTTCAAAGTGAGTCTTGCTACCTGTAAAACAATGATCCTGAGTTTTGTAAATGCAAGCTACGTACTAGAGGAAGGTCAGAGCAAAAATTATCTGATCAACTTCATGGGATGAATGCCACCAGAGACAAAATGCGTTTCAAAAAGCAAATAATGGCAAACTATGAATTTTTTGACATTAAGACTGCTGATGGTGGGGCGCCTGGGTGGCGCAGTCGTTAAAGCGTCTGCCTTCGGCTCAGGGCGTGATCCTGGGGTTCAGGGATCGAGTCCCACATCGGGCTCTTCCGCTATGAGCCTGCTTCTTCCTCTCCCACTCCCCCTGCTGTGTTCCTTCTCTCACTGGCTGTCTCTGTCAAATAAATAAATAAAATCTTTAAAAAAAAAATAAAATAAAACTGCTGATGGGTGATTGCTTCACTTGTTTCAGGTGGGATTTACCAAGAAATCCAGAAGATGACGGAGAGGTCCAGAAGACCCCTTGTGTTCACCGCCATTAAGCGGGCCAAGTCCGGGAGACCCAAGAGGCATAAACCGAATGAGTTGAAAGCCGTTTGAAAAAAGGCACTAGTGAGCTTTTTCCAGATAGCACTGGGAAAACAGAAAAGTTTCTACGCTTGCTTTATTAGAAAAGCCAACACTGTAAAGAAGCCCAAATTTGGACGGTGAAAATTCATGTAGCCTCAGGGCGAAGGCAATAGACATAATTATTGTTAATAATAATTATTGAGTAATAATAAAGCATCAGTATTATATTTCTTTTTTTTTTTTTTTTAAAGATTTTTATTTATTTATTTGACAGAGATAGAGACAGCCAGCGAGAGAGGGAACACAAGTAGGGGGAGTGGGAGAGGAAGAAGCAGGCTCATAGAGGAGGAGCCTGACGTGGGGCTCGATCCCGGAACGCCGGGATCACGCCCTGAGCCGAAGGCAGACGCTTTAACCGCTGTGCCACCCAGGCGCCCCCAGTATTATATTTCTAGTTATTATTATAATTAATATTAGATGATTATTATTAAAATGACTGACTATAATTGAGAAATTTAAGGATAAAAGATCATAATCATATTAATACATGTTGAAAATGCGTGAATAAGATAAAATTAAGTTTCCTGGCACACTGCCTCAGACCTCCATGTTTTCACTGATTTTAGGAGCCCAAATACTTTGCTCTTCTACTTACAATGGAAAGACAATGTCCTGGACAGCTTCACAGTGACAAGTGGCAATGAGAGTCTCTTTGAAATCCGTGAAGTTGACCCGATAAATGTGTGATTCTTCTGTTCCTACAAAAAACTGGTGTCCTTCCCCTCGAAGTGTGATTGACGTGATGCCACCTTGTAGCTGAATTTTCCTTTATGGAGAAGCAAGAAGGTAAAGTAGATTCACTCGATCAATGAGGACTTGTTACAGAGGATACAAGTCAGGTGTAGGACCTGGGGACCCGCCTTCAGGGAGGGGACACAATTGGAAAGGCAGGAGTGACTCAGAATATTGGGGGCCCATGGTCAGCAGAGGGAGAGGCTAGCAGGGTTTACAGTAGTCGGCGGGCTTCCTCAGGGAGAGAGAGTCTAAAATGGGTTGTGGAACACAGGCAGGATCTGGACAGAGGGAACATTCCAGGAAGGCAATGGGCACAAACAATTATGGAAATTAAATAATTAATTCCATTTCTAGGAAATAATCCTACAACTGGAGGGGAAACCTTTATGTCAAAGGAGGTTATCATAACCTTATCGAAAAGAGTAAAAGGTTGGAAACAACCTAAATACCCAATTGTAAGGCAATGGTTAAATCATCTTTGGGACGGCAGGCAACTTCTTAAGGTATCTGCCTAGCCAGAAAAACAACGTTTAAAACATTATGTACATTTTATCACAGTCGTTTTTAAAAAAGGCATTAATATTGAAAATGTTTATGACGTTTGCCTCCAGTAAAAATAAACCAGAATATAAAATTTTGTACGCAAAGGAAGTACGATTGTTTTAAACTGTATACGAAAAACACAAGACAAGAAGAAATAACAAAATGTTAATAGCGGCTCTCTTCACCAGAACTTTCAGGCCCTCTTGTCTCTCTCTGTCCACATTTCAAATCCCTCTGCTTCCCAAACATCTAATGAATATGAACTTAAAAAAAAAAAAAAGAGTATATAAATGAATGGATCCCTAAAAGCCCAGCCTTGTTCTGCAACTAATGTAGTTTTGACAGTAAGAACGCAATGGAGAGTCTCTTGCAAGGGGTCAGTGTGGGAAAGGCAGCATTTTACAAAGATCCATTTGTTGATGGGACACAGAACGGTTAATGAAGAAAGGACTGACCCTGAGTTACATGCTGGCTTCTTCGCTAACTAGATAGAGCTCTCTGACCCTGGAGAAATTGCCAGAAATCTCCCAGCCTCACTTCACTCAAGCACAGAATAATTCCTCCTTCGCAGGGTCGCAGTGAGGATCAGAGATAATGCGCATGAGGCCCGAAGGGCAGCCGATAGAAAGACTGGCTGTTGACATCTGGGCTCCCTTGAAGACAAGGTGGAGCCCGGGGCTACGGGGGCGAGGCCAGGGGTCCCTGAACTCCAGCGGTCTGCTTCATCATACTACTTCCTGACTTCGCATGGGAACTACTTTCCCAATCCACGAAACCCCAAGGAGACAGAAATCACTGCCTCCAACGGGAGGCTATGCTGTCCCACAAGGTCAGTATGGGGACAGGCACAGCACAAACCCTATAATCATGGCCTTGAATTGATCAACCTCATCACGATGGGAATAACCGTGTATTGAAAACAAGCTGTTCACAAAGGAGGGGGTTAATTTTGTGCACTCCCCCCACATATCCAGAGTCTAAGCAACCCTCTCTTATTCCCCTGCACGCAAACACAGAACTGGTGCGAACACATTCTCCAGAAGACCTCTCTGGAGCACGGAATTTAACATTGCAACCTGTCTCCTGTCCCCCTTCAACCCTAATCCCCCCTTAGTGTACCTCCAACTCCATTTGTCTCCTGCGCTCATCACCCTCTAAGATGATGTAACGACTTGTTTACTTTATAAACGACTGTCTTTTCCCTCCTGCTGGAACGTCAGCTCCATGAGGGGCAGGGACGTTTCCCTTCAATTCTGTTTGCTTTATTCATGGCTATCTCCCAAGGGCACCTAGAACCGTATCTGGTGTGCAATGAACGCGCGGCACAGATGTGTCTGAATGAAGACAGCTGACGCTCTTTCTACACTCCACTCGCTAGCGCTCCTGCATCCCCTAGACCTGGGGGGGGGGGCATATGGAGCGTATCCAGGGGTGTCTGGCTTGGTTCAAGGTGAGCTCGAACTCCACCTCTGCTCCTCTGGGGAGTGTCTTTCCCAACCTCACCACCCCAGTGGGGTCACCCCCTTCTCTGATCGCCTCTATGGTATCCACAATACCTTTTACTTTATCTGGACCACGAGATTTGTGTCTATATATTATCTTGTATTACAAGGCCTTTTTCACGCGTATGTTACCTTATCCCCAAACCGGACTGTCAGTTCTGGGAGGACAAAGACGGCATCTTATTTCATTTTTTAGTATAGCATCTGGCACACTGGTTTGGCCGGAGGTACTCCATAAATACGTGTTAATGACAATGGATGAAGTTTTATTTCATTTCATTTCAATTGATTAGATAGATAGTCCATGAAAAGTACATGGCATAGGACCTGGTATATGGAGGTAGCTGGTGAAGGCCGGCTATTTGTATTAAAACTTGTATTCAAATGAATCAACTACTAGCATTAGTGCCTGACACGTAACCTGCTGCATAAGAAATTTCACTGAATGCACAAATTCTGGAAGTTTGAAATTTGAGGTTATTTGCTGGATGCCTTTATAAACAGCATCTTATTTCCTCTGTCATGGCTTGATGTGTTAATGAAATAATGATTGATGCATTTATTAGAAGGGCAATGTCCCCTGGGCTAATCTACTTTGGCTTGATTCAACATCAGCTACTGTCTTTTCATTGGCAAAGAAATCCGCTATTGTGATTTCAACCGCTCATTTTAACAGTAAGATGAAACTGTTTAACCTAATGTCACTTTGGCAATATTGCAATGTCACCGGCTTTAAGCAGCCCTCCCTGTGGTGGGTCTTTCCCCCACCCCGACCCCGTGGAGTCTGGAACTTACTTGATGGGTTTGTAGCTGGGGCTTTTACAGAAGACCAGCAATCCGGCTCCGGAACCCACCAACAAACCCCCCATCTTCAGGCACTTGATGGCGGACACTCCCTAAGGGGGAAGAACAGCGTTGAGAGAAAGGCCAAATGGTTTCGTTAAGAATCGGTGTGTAAGTGGACGCAATGGGCATGGCGCAGGGCCGCGCCTGGACAAAGCACAGGAAGGCATTGCCTGTGATGTACCCTGAGGCTGGCCACCAGGGCTCGATGCCAGCAATGGGGTCACGTGCCGGAAGTCCCCTCCCACCCCGTTCCTGCAAGGTGCAGGCACGCTCCCCCAAACTTCCTCCCTTTAAAGCCACCTGTGCATTGTGAATGCATTAGAAATTAACACTTTCTGTTGGCTCAAGTGAAGTTAGAACAGAAGAGAGAAGCACGGACAACATGATTTCCTCAGTGCCTACTCTTTACACCAGATCTTAATTCTTATACTACAGAGAGATCATAACTGACATCCCGAGAGAGCACAAAGAGCCCTTATTGTTCAGTGACCAGAGTTTCTGAACTAAAGCATGTGCTACGTAATCTTGCCAACAATAGACACAGTTAAATTCAGAGCCATCTTCAAAGTTTGGGGAGATACGATGGCCATTTTATGGCACCCACTATGAAGTTCTAATTTAATTTAATTTATTTTATTTTTGAAGTTCTAATTCTAAAATGTGCATGGCCAATATTTCATCTTCAAGCTTTCAATAATAATACAGGACAGGGCGCCTGGGTGGTTCAGTCGGTGAAGCGTCTGCCTTGGGCTCAGGTCGTGATCCCGGGACCTGTGTACTGTTTTTAATATTAGTATTACGACCATCAGCGTCTTTGTCTTCATATTCGTACTGTATGCCTACCAGGTCCATCTGAAACCATCCCAATCCTTTTACCCTTCTTACCAGACAGTGACCATTTAAGTAGAGTTTCAGAATGGGTAACTGCCCAAGATCCCATAATATTCCAACCAAATGTCTTCGATGATACCTCCTATCCCTTCATCCCATAACAATTATTTTCTTTCCATGTGTATAAAGGGCCATCTTGGAACCACTGCTTTGTGGAATTTACCATCAGACCCAAATGCCTAAATGGTTACGTCTTAAAGCATCTGCAGTGCCACCATCAACGGCACTTAAGTACCCAAAGGTTGGGAAGCACTAAGAGGGCTGGGATCTTCTTTTTTGGGAAAGGTGCTTAGATCCCAAGTGCTGGAGGGGGAGGGTGCCAAAAATACCCATATCGGTATTTTTCCACAGTGTTTCATGGAGTTGGAAATGGCAGGGCTCTGAGCCTTGCTCTCCTTTAATTGATTTGCTTTGCTTTTTATGTTTCCTGTACTGGACTCCCCGTCCTAAAAATAACTTGGAAAACATTATCTACACGACACCTCAATCTCCTGTGGGATTATTTCTAAGCCCTTCTCCACCCATCCTATAGCGTTCTCTCATTCTTATGCATGCCCTTAAAAGCTTGAGCATTAAATGACTGTGTGATTAAGAAAACGCTAACATCTTCCCTAGGCACGCGGTGCAAGATTTCACGTCTTCTTGGGAATATCTGCTAAGTGGGAAGGCATCAAAGCTGAGAATCCTCTGTTCTATTATCAGACATGAGACAGACAGGTGCAGAGCCTACCACGAGCTCTCAAATTCAAAGGTTAGTGGAAACAGCCCTTGAAACTTTCTGGAGGTCCTGGAAAGAGCAGCACTTATCCCAGGAGACGATCCTCTGATTGCAGGCTTTTTATTTAGGTTTTAATACCGAGGTTTTTCTGGACTTTTAACCAGAATTGTTAGGAACTCTGCAAATATAAAATCCACGATTTCTAGGTCTTGCTTATGACTTACAATGCTGGCTGGAGCTAATCTAAGATCGATTTATTAGATTAGGATAAAATTCACATACCTCTGTATGTGTATTTATGGCTCTGTGCTTGGAAGAGGTAAAAATCGTGTGGTCTGATTCCCTAACTGGGGACACCAACGAATACCTTTGCTCTCCATACGAACCGGAGATGAGGGCTCAGACAAGTCAACGCACCTTGCAAATTTCGGTGTGGCCTTGGACGCAACACACCCTTTTTCTTTTTTCCCACAGACTCTTAACGCAGGTCTGTGCTGCAGTGGAGGGAAGAAATTGCCAGAACAGAGCAGGGCAGGACAGACGCCGGTGGTCTCTACTCACCAGACTGAACTTGTCCTTCGCAGGCCCAGTGTCTGCCAGCAGTTTGGTCCTCGGGTTCATTTTCAGAATGTCTCCAGTTGTGGTGCCGAGGTAGAAAAAGCTATCGTCGTCGGCCATCTGGGGATCAGAGAGGAAAAGAGGCCTAAAGGTCTGTGTTTTCCCAGTGATGCCCATGAGCCCGAAACAGGGGTGGGACGAACTTTCTCTGAGGCCCCAGGAAGACCAACAAAGGTGCTCATGACTAATTTCGTCTGACTCTAAGATGGGTAAGAACAGCTCGAAGTGGGGCAGAATCACGGCAAAACTCAGTGCTGGAGGAAATAGGAGACTCCCGCTAGCCTGTGCATTTCACTGGAAGACTTTTTGTGTACAATGTTAGATACATATGCATAGATATCCTGACAGTCCCCGTTCTGGAGAGTTCTCCGAAGGGTGCCTGGGATGAATTCTCCAAAGAGGATATGTGTGTGTTCATCTCATATTTTCCAAAGTGTACCTGCGTAAAATGATGATACATTAGATAAGAGAAACAAGTCAATGGAGAATGGAGTTGTCTGTATGAATGTATGAGTCCACATTACAAACCTACGAATAATTCCTCTTTATTGAAGGGACTGTGTTTCAGCAATGAGTTTCACTGTTAGGAACTTTATTTCCAGGAACAGAAATAAGAATTATTCGGGAGTTGCTGTGGCCACGGAGTGCCTCCCGGACACACTGCTTCCGTCTAGTGAGGCAGGCGTCTGGTGTCCAATGGCAGAGCCCAAGTCCCAGTAACACAAGACTCTCCCAGAACTGTGTCTCGGCAGCTCCTCTCCAACCTCTGAAGGGAGTGAGACTCCGAAGTGAGACTCGCCCTCACCCGTGCCACCTCGATCGGCATCCCCGGGGCCCAGACCTCACCTCCCTACCCTCAGCCCAAGGTACGCGTACCTATGTAGGTGCACACGTGTGCACGAATATGCGTGTGTGTGTGCGTACACACACACAGACACACACCCCTCGGCCAATACTATTAACAGGAATTTGTTCCAACAGTTACTGACCATCACACTTTAATACTTACTGTGATACTCATGACTATTCTTTTCATCTGACCTGTCTGGCACTCAGTTGGCCAGATTTTTCTGTTCGGGAGATCCAGTTCCCATACTCGGATTGTCCCACTATGGAAGAGACACACAGTCAAACGGATACCCACTTAGGGATCTCTCTCTCTCTTCCCTGTTTTCTGCAGGCCCCCTGGAGAGGCAGCCGAAGGGAAGAGAACTGGATATTTCTGAGGGCTGGTCGGGCCTCGTGCCCTACTTAAAATCTTCCAGTCGATCTTACGACCACCCTCTGAGGTGGGTTTCACGCTCCCCCTACTCTCCAAATGTGAAAACACAGCACAGCAAGGATTTACAGCCGGTCTCTCTCCAGTGTGGGGAGAGCAGACAGAAATAACAAATCAACAGAGAGTAAACCAGAGCTCACTAAGGATGTTTCTTAAAAGCTTTGCAGCTGTGAGGAAATCTTTTCAAGGAAAGTGCTTCATTACAGAGAGTCCTGTCTCCATGAGAAATGAGACTAAGTAACCAAAGGGCCACACAGAACCAGCCATCTGACATAAGACTTGGCATACAGTTGGCATTTAATCATTGCATGTTGAGTCAATCTGAATTAATAACTATATAAACATACCATGGTCAACATCATAGCTGAAGCGAACAGTCAAAGGCAGAAAAGGTTAATTTAAAAATAGACTGATCGGGGCACCTGGCTGGCTCAGTCAGAAGAGCCCGTGACTCTTGATCTCGGGGTTTGAGTTTGAGCCCCACACTGGGCGTAGACATTACGTAAATAAACCAACTTTAAAAAAATAAAATTAAAAAAATTAAAAATTAAAAATAGATCAATCGAGTTCGGTTTTCCCTTGTCTCTTAGCCTCCAGAGTTATGCACATAGTCAGTGTTCAATAAGTATTTCGAACACTTTATTTGAATACAAATCTATCTCTTGTTCGAATACTTATTTTGAGCACTTCCAAAATTAAAAAAAACCACAAAACTCAGCTTCTCCGTGGCCTTCCGGGTAGATGTCATTGGATGTCAAATTGGAATTTGAGGATCTCTCTTGAGGGACAACATCATGGAATATCTGAAGTTGGGACCATCACAGGGGATGTTGTGGGTGCCAGACCAGAAATCTTACTTAAGAGTCCTTGTTCTCGGTTATCATTGTCATATGCAGTTAAAGCAGATCTAGAGTATAGATTGTCCTAAAAAAAAAAAAAAAGAGTTTGGGCAGCGGAGGGTGAAGGACTCCCGTGCAAGTTTTGTCTCCTGGAGAAATGCTGCCCATGGGCATCAGAGTGGGCTGATGCCCGCAGCTAAGGCGGCGGCCAAGAGGCAGCTGGACCCATAATACAAAGGCTTCGTGAAGCCACTCTGCAAACCCAAAGGAAGTGAACACACTGCATGGTCGCCAGTGGCCTCGGAGGACAGGGGAGGACAGGGCCAGCTGCTTCGGGCTCAGTGCGCTCTAATAAGATCCGCTCCTTAGGGGCTGGCTCCCACTCAGCCAGCTAGTTTCACAGCCACTAAATAAATCTGTCCTCATAATTCGCCCCGGAACAAATGCATGCTGCGTATCACAAGGAGGGGACGGGATACAGTGTGGACAGACAGCAAGTCTTTACTCTGTCTGGAAAAGTAGCCAATGGGGTGTGCCTTTTACAGATGGGAGACCATCGATGGCCCGAAAAAAGACAGTTCCATCCAACAGGCACTTCGATACCACGTTCACAGCGTGTGGACCTTTGAACTGGTACACCGCATAAAAGACGATGCTTTTGTGCGGGTTTGACCTTCCTCTCAGACTCCAGCCAGGGCCCCGATTGGTGAATCTGTAAGATAATGTCTTCTGTTAGACAGATGCTGGCCTTCAGCTTGGTCCCCATGAGCTGGTAAGAGCTGACTCTACCGGAAATGATCTCACACGGCTAATAGCCAAACATCTGAAGCTTCCCGGCGCAGTGCATTTGCAAACTATCCTTTCGGGAGACCTAAATCAAGAGCAGGTGCTAAGAAACATCGACCAGTAAGTGAATCCGTGTGATTGTGCACATTGCTCTGTGAGCATGTGTTGTAGATGGTGTGTTATTGGTCACAAACAGACTGGAACCTGAAATAAATTTAGCAGGAGAGCAGAGCCCTTCTCGATGGGAAGCACAGAATTTTCAAACAACCATCTTTAAAAAACTTTCTGTTAGAAGGATTTTTAAGGACTACAAAATCATGCCAATTAGGACGTAAAGTAATTTCGCAGGACTAATACTGGGTTCCCCCAAATTGGAATGACCTTGCTTTCCACACAAACAAATACATATAGTGATTTAGGAGTTCTGAAAACCCTGACTGCAGACACATACTTTCCAGCAGTAACAAACATCTCATCCCGGCACCTGGAGAAGATCACTGTGGTGGCATACCCCACGTTGAGGCCGGCCGCGGGACTGCCACAGATGGCTTCTCTCTTGGCTATGCTCCACACGACCACACTGCCAAAACAAAGAGGGACCGAAAAAGTCAGGGGGAGACAGGCTCTCAAGAGGAGAAGCACTTTTTTTAGTGGTTCTAGAAAGAAAGAAAGAAGGAAAAAAAAGGAATGAAAGAATTACACTGATCCCCAGATGTCTCCTGCATCACACTGGATGTTAGAAGACAAGCAGGTGACATTTCAAAGGTTTTGAAGGAAAATGAGAATGAGGCTAGAAACAAGTGACCCCATCAATGAAGCCTGATGCTAAAACAAAGACAGTTTCAGGTAAGCAAGGCATAAAAGTTTACCACCCATTTATCTCATGTAAAAAAAATTTCCTTGGAGAAGTATTCCAGAAAAAAACAGTGCAAGGAAGAGGATGATGTCAGGCAGTGCTCCCAAACGTGACCGTGTACCAGGGTCACATGGAGGGCTTGCTTAGAGGCTGCTGGGACTCCCCCCCAGAGCTTCTGAGTCAGCAGGTCTGGGGCAGCCCTGAGATTTCACTTTTCTAAAAGGTCCCCAGTGACGCTGATGCTGCTGGTCTGGGGACCACACCTGGAGAAGCACTGCATTGGGTTCTATTTCCTTCCTTCTGGGTACAATCACACAACTTAGCCCTAAATGGAATGTGTTCAGACAATAATACTAAAAATGCTGGGGAACATCTGAATCAAAATATTAAAGAAAAAGGAAGCAGATGTTACTTGTTAATGTAAAAACATGCCTGGCTATGTTTCCCAAATTTCCTCCATGAAGAAGGTATTATCACAGGGGGGTCTAAAATCCAGGTAGAACCGAGATCGGTAGGAATGGGGAGATAGAAGGTAGTGTAAGAGCCATATTTTTTTCTTTTTTCTCAGTAGGAAATTGATAGATATCATCTGAAGTGGAAAACTTGAGAGGCATATCATCCCCCCCCCGAAAAGAAACTCTTAAAACCAAGTACCTCATGCCCAAGAGAAATGAAAACACACATCCACACCAAATCTTGTACATGAATGTTCATAAGAGCATTATGAACAATAGCCTAAAAGTGGGAAGGACCCACAGCCCCATCAACTGATGGATGAAGAAAATGTGGTGTAGCCCTACCATGGAATATTATTGGACACTAACAAGAATGAAGGACTGATACATGCCACAGTATGGATGAACCTTGAAAACATGCTTAATTAAAAAATCCATTATAAAAGGCCACCTATTATATTATTCCACTTACATGAGACACTGAGAGCAAGCAAATCTATAGAGATGGAAAGTAGAACAGTGGTTGCCTGGGGCTGAGAGGGTAATGGTGGAGCAGGAATGGGGGGTGACTGCTAATGGGCAGAGGGTCTCTTTCTGGAGTGTTTAAAATGCCCTACAGTTGTTTGTGGTGGTGGTTACACAACATGTAAAAAATGTCTTTGGGGAAGTATTTCAGCAAAAGGAAGGAAGGAGGGAAGGAAGGAAGGAAGGAGGGAAGGAAGGAAGGACGGATGGATGAACCCACTTGAGTAACCACTCTACCTAAAAGCCTACAGCCATATACTCTAAATGGGTGAATTTTATGGTATGTGAAATACATCTCAATGAAGGTATAAAAAAAAATCCAGTGCTCCTGGAGAGAACTCTTCATGGTGGAGGGGATAGGAATTCTGAATTCTTATGCATAGCCGGACAACATCTATTCTTTATAAACCATGGACATGGCATAGCTTCCATTTTTCCAAAACAAGTTTAAAATTTAAAAACAAATAAAACGCACTGACATAGATAGTGAGTAGGCCAAATAAATTTCAGCATATCTGTCCAATGGTATACAATGCAGTCATTGCAAAGAATAAGATCTATGTCTGAATGAACACACAGGGAGGATGGCATTGGTAGCTGCAAAGTAGATGCAGAGAAAGCATTTGACAAAGTACAACATCCATTCATGATAAAAACGCTCAACAAAGCAAGTCTAGAGGGAACATATCTCAACATAGTAAAGGCCATATATGAAAAATCTACAGCTTACATATCACACTTAATGGTAAAAAGCTGAGAGCTTTTCCTCTAAAATCAGGAACAAGACAAGAATGTCTTCTCTTACCACTATTATTCAGCATAGTACTGAAAGTCCTAGCCACAGCAATCAGACAAGAAAAAGAAATAAAAAGGCATCCAAATTGGTAAGGAAGAATTAAACTGTCACTGTTTGCAGATGACACGATATTATATATAGAAAAACTTGAAGACTCCACAAAAAACAAAACAAAACAAAACAAAAAACTACTAGAACTGATACATGAATTCAGTAAGGTAGCAGGATACAAAATTAATATACAGAAAATATGTTTCTCTACACTAATAATGAAGTAACAGAGAGAGAAATTAAGAAAACTATCCCATTTGCAATTGCACCAAAAAGAATAAAATACCTAGGAACAAATTTAACCAAGGAGGTGAAAGACCTGTACTCTGGAAACTATAAAACATTGATGAATGAAATTGAAGATGACACAAACTAATGGAAAGACATTCCATGCTCATGGACTGGAAGAACAAACATTTTTAAAATGTCCATACTAGACTCAAAGCAATGTATAGATTTAACGCAATTGCAATCAAAATACCAGCATTTTTCACATTAGTAGAATAATCCTTATATATGTATTGAACCACAAAAGACCCTGAACAGCCAAAGAAATTTTGAAAAGGAAGAACAAAGGTGGAGGTATTCCAATTCCAGATTTCAAGATTACTACAAACTGTAGTAATCAAAAACAGTATGGTACTGGGACATAGACATGGAGATCAATGGAACAGAATAGAGAGTCCAGAAATAAATTTGCACGTTTATGGTCAATTAACCTATGACAAAGGAGGCAAGGATATCCACTGGGGTGGGGCGCCTGGGTGGCTCGGTCCGTTAAGCATCTGCCTTCAGCTCAGATCATGATCCCAGAGTCCTGGGATTGAGCCCCATGTCAGGCTCCCTGCTCAGTGGAGAGGCTGCTTCTCCCTCTCCCTTTGCCTGCCATTCACCCTGCTTGTGCTCTCTCTCTCTCTTTGTCAAATAAACAAATAAAATATTTTTTAAAAAGGATATACAATGGGGGAAAAGACAGTCTCTTCAGTAAATGGCATTTGGAAAACCGGACAGCTACATGCAAAAGAATGAAACTGGACCACTTTCTTACACCTTGCACAAAAATAAACTCAAAATATACTGAAGACCTAAACGTGCGACCTGAATCCATAAAAATCCTCGAAGAAAACACAGGCAATAGTTTCTTTGACATTGTCTGCAGAAACATTTTCTAGATACATCTCCCCTGGCAAGGAAACAAACGCAGAATTAAACTAGTGGGACTACACCAAAACAAAAAAACTTTTGCACACAAGAAAACCATCCACAAAGCAGAAAGGCAACCTACTGAATGGGGGAAGGTATTTGCAAACGACATATCTGATAAGGGATTAATGCCCAAAATATATAAAAAACTTATATAACTCAACACCAAAAAAAAAAAAAGACAATAAAAAATGGGCAGAGTATCTGAATAGACATTTTTCCAGAAAAGATATACAGATGGCCAACACACACAGGAAAAGATGCCCAACATCACTCATCATCAGGGAAATGTAAGTCAAAACCACAACGAGACAGCATCTCACACCTGTCAGCATGGCTAAAATCAACAAGACAAGAAACAACAGGTGTTGGCGAGGATGTGGAGAAAGGGGAACCCTCTTGCACTGTTGGTGGGAATGCAAACTGGTGCAGCCACTGGGGAAAACAGTATGGAGGGTCCTCAGAAAGTTAAAAATAGAAATACTCTACGATCCAGTAATTCCATTCCTGGGTATTTACCCAAAGAAAATGAAAACACTAATTCAAAAAGATACATGTGCCCCTGTGTTTACTGCGGCATTATTTACAATAGCCCAGATCTGGAGGCAGCCCAAGGGCCCAATAACGTACAGAACTTTTGAATCATTATATTGTGCACCTGAAGCAAATATAACCCTGTGCATTGTACTTGAAAAAAATATTTTTAACAAATAAAATTTGAGATGAAAATGTAAAACACTCTCCCCCAAACCAAGACTCATGTTCTATTACATGGTAATGCAAAACAGTTCCACAAGCAGGTTACAAAATATTTTTAAAAATATATCTATGTACATACGCACTGTAGAATGTCCAGTGTGATTCCCGGCATCCTTTCTGTTCCTCGTCATCTGCGGAGAAGCCTGGTGCGTCCGATGTGCCCTCCCACAGGTTCAGGGCTGACCCCTGTGTGAAACCAGGGGGCAGAACCCCACCCTCCTTGCCCGCACCGTGACTGTTCATCTTCCCGGCATCTCTCTGGTAGGGGCTAGGGTGGGGGCGGCCTGATTGCCGAGCTCTAGAGAATCTCTGGGGATGGGATCCAGGCCTCAGCTGTTCCAAAATGTCCTCAGGTGATCCCAGCGTGTCCCCAGGATGGAGAGCGGCCCCTTCAAGTTGAGCTGAGACTGGTAATGGTTGATTTCTGGATACACGTCTTATGAAAAACCTTCAAATGGGGACGGCCCAGGGAAAGCATATGTGCTTACAGGATGGGGCGGGGGGAGTCTCGTGAACATAATGCCAACTTGCTCTCTAGTAAGAGGGCTGTCAAGATATAACTTCACACAAACGTAAATTTCCTCTGGGACACCTGCGTGCTCAGTCAGTGAAGCGACTGCCTTTGGCTCAGGTCATAATCTTCAGGTCCTGGGATCGAGCCCCATGTTGGACTCCCAGCTCAGCTGGGAGTCAGCTTCTCCCTCTCCCTCTGCCTCTCCCCCTGCTTGTGCTCTCTCTCTGTCTGTCTCGAATGAATGAATGAATAAATAAAAATAGGAAATAAAGCTCCCTGGTGGGTTGCAATGCGCATTGATGGTTGAGAACTGTAGCCCTGGGGTATTTTTCCCATAGGCTTTTCACATGACACACAGCTGAATAGGGACAGGCCAACAGAGAATGTCGGCAGGGGGGGGGGGGGGAGAGGGTGCATGACATATCCAGAAATAAACGTGTTGAGTGCATTACCTTCCGTCATCTGGGCCTCCAAGTGATACCAAGTACAAATCATTTGGTGAGAAGGCCAATGCTTCGATTTTGCCCTTGTGAAGTGACAGCCGGGCAATCAGCTCCCTTTTCTTATAATCCCACAAAATGATGTCTGCCTGGGGGCAAGAATATACTGTCAGATCACAGACCGGCTTCGGAAGAGTCTGCGGGGAGAGCTCCTCGTCTTGGTGAAAACAATCGGTAATCGCACTTTTTTTGGGAATTAGATCCTGTCTTACAAACACAAGGCAAGAAACCGGCAACGGTTTTAAATTAAGCAGGGACTAAAAAAATCAAAATCAAAATCAAAATAAATCAAGCACGGACTTTCGGTTCCTAAGCATTATCAGCCAGCAAGCTGCAGGATCTGGTGCGAACACCAAAAACACTTTATTCTCAGCCCCAGGGAATGAAGATGAGCTCACAGAGGAGGCAAGAGGAAGAAGAGGGAGGGGAAGGATGTGTACCAACACAGAGCTGAGCTAGAGGGGGGTGGGTTTTCCAGGGTGGGGGCACCTCTCTGTCAATTTACAGGGAGCTATTTTCAGCTCATTCACCTTGAAGCCCATGAACGTGACCTGTCCAGAGGCTAGGTAAACCCCACTCTTGGAGATGGTCACACAGGAGACATTGTTGCCATGACCGTGCAGGAAATTCTGTTCCTGAGTGTTTATCGCCTGAATCAGGATTGTGCAGCCCAGAGGGTAGATCACATGCTCCTGGTCAGGATGGCATTTCAGGCCAGTGGGCACATGTCCTGAAAGAGAGAGGTTAAAAAGAGTAATCATTAAAAAAAAAAAAAAAAAAAAAAAAAAAAGGTAAGCAGAGCAGAGCAGGTGAGTCTTGATCTCTGGGGTGTGAATTCAAGCCCCAGGTTAGGTATGGAGCTTACTCAAAAAAAAAAAAAAAAAAAAAAAAAACAACCTTATGCCTAAAGGACCTACAAAAAAAAAAAAAAAAAAAAAAATAGGGGTGCCTGGGTGGCTCAGTTGGTTCAACGTCTGCCTTCTGCTCAGGTCATGACCCCAGGGTCCTGGGATCGAACCCCATGTGGGGCTCCCTGTTTAGTGGGGAGCCTGCTTCTCCCTCTCCCTCCGCTGCTCCCCGTGCTTATGCGCTCTGTCAAATAAATAAAATCTTAGAAAAAAATTTTTTTAAATAGTAAAAATGTAAAAAATAGTAACAAAATAAAAAAAAATAGTAATAATGCAGAAGTGGCTAATTTTTAAAAAGTTGGATACAAAAGAGAGCGCTTTTGGAATAACCCTTATTTCAACTAAAATAAATGTGCTGTGTGTGTGTGTGTGTGTGTGGGGGGGGGGTAATGTATAAATTTTTTAAATAGTAAAAATGTAAAAAATAGTAACAAAATAAAAAAAAATAGTAATAATGCAGAAGTGGCTAATTTTTAAAAAGTTGGATACAAAAGAGAGCGCTTTTGGAATAACCCTTATTTCAACTAAAATAAATGTGCTGTGTGTGTGTGTGGGGGGGGTAATGTATGTAATTTTATTCCACCGACAAGGTCAGCTTCCTGGATCACTTCTCAGCACCTAATGTGTATAAACTCTCCAGGGGATCTGGTTAAAATGAAGATTTGGATCTGAGGTCTGGAAAGGGGCTGAGATGCTGCATTTCTGACAAGCTCTCAAGAGACGCTGATGCCGGTGCAGCAAACTCACTGCTGGAGACCAAGTCCCCAAGGGCCACGTTAGTAATGCTGAGAAGCAGGACTTCCTGAGTGCACCCGGAGAATGTGAATTCACTCCCTCGGGGCAGAAGTTTGGTAAAGATAATTTGTTCTAAGGCAGCACCAGGCTTCTAAAGAAGCACCAAGCTCTCTCAGTGTGAGACCTCCCCCCACATCCTCCAGGTATTTGTAAGAACCATCTCAAGAATTACAAACCTTTGTTATATGTTTTAATATGAAATAGACCAAAGTCCTTCCTTACCGCTCAACTTTGGGTCAGAATTTTTTTGGGTTGTGCCTGATATTATTTTACAATATAAACTGTAAAGTCAGCTTGATGAGTTAAAAGTCATTTCAAGTGGAATGGTATTCAATGTGTAGATCAAGGAAAAATAATTTTTATAATAATACATTCGATCTCCTTTCTAAAAGCGGGATATATTTTTCCATGAAGTCTCCCTTCAGGGTTTCCAGTGGCATTTTCAATTTTTCCTCATAAAGATCTCACACATTTCTTAGTACAGTGATTCCTGGGTATTTTAAAGTCGTTCTGTGGGGCGCCTGGGTGGCACAGCGGTTAAGCGTCTGCCTTCGGCTCACGGCGTGATCCCAGCGTTCTGGGATCGAGCCCCACATCAGGCTCCTCCGCTGGGAGCCTGCTTCTTCCTCTCCCACTCCCCCTGCTTGTGTTCCCTCTCTCGCTGGCTGTCTCTCTGTCGAATAAATTAAAAAAAAAAATCGTTCTGTGGCTATTTCCTACTCCATCAAGAGAGTCATAAATATTTATTAATATTGTCTTCTGGTCTTTTAATGCAATCATCTTTTACATTGAACTCCCTCTAGAATTTATTTTGGTGCATAATGTGATTCCAGTAGCTAAACAGATTTTTTTTTTTGCTCCAATTGCCAAATATATTTATTGAATAAATGATTTCTCTTGCTTTAATTGAGATCATTCCTTTTTCATGCAGGAGGCTCTCAAAAGACTAAGGTATGTGTCTTTGGGAGTGATCTATTCATATATATATATATTCAGCTGCAGTTACCTTATAAGCAATCATATGGCTATCCATATGGAGAAAGTAAAATTAGACCCAACTTCACACCATCCACAAACAATACGTTTCAGGTAGATCAAGGACCTAACAGTGACAAACAAGACTTAACGTGAACACGAGTTGTAGCAAATGACTTCTTCATCTTGCCACAAAAAGAACAAATCCTAACAGCAAAGGCCCATATATTCATCCAGTTATGTTAAAAATCTAAAGTTTTTAGTGACACTTAAGTGACACTTTAGTGATCGGTTGATGGGGCGCCTGGGTGGCTCAGTCATTAAGCGTCTGCCTTTGGCTCAGGTCATGATCTCAGGGTCCTGGGATCCAGTCCCACATCGGGCTCCACGCTCTGCGGGGAGCCTGCTTCTCCCTCTCCCTCTGCCGGCAGGTCCCTGCTTATGCTTTCTCTCTCTGTGTCAAATAAATAAATAAAATCTTAGAAAAAAAAGCAGGCTTCAGAATGTGTCCAGGATGATATTTCTATAAAATATAGAAATATATTATATATATATAAAATATATATATATAATATAGAAATATGCCACTTTGTACTATACATTGTTTATATATAGCATATTTAACATTTTACACGTACAGTAAAATTTAAAAACATAGCTAGAAAGAGTACACATTAACTTCAGGATAGTGGTTGCCCATAGAGAGGGAGAAAGGATAGGATAGTGTGACAGGAGAGAGGACTTAAAAAGTGAATTTTTTTTCTTAAAAAAAGTAACTCAAATAAGAAAAATTATGAAAATTTGCTAATTCTGCGTGCAATACTCGGTATTTATTGTGGCCTTCTAAATTTCTGTTGAACTGTTTTACGATAAAAGTGAAAGAGCCCTGTAATATCCCCTGCCCACAGTAAAACACTGTTAAATTAACATGCAGATGTGCATTTCTTCAGATTTATTTTCTTTGCATTTAATAATTAGGGCTCTTGGTAGCAAACAAGAAAGGTCATTTCTGGCATAACTTAACAGGAAAAATAATTTCGTGGAAGGAAGACAAACAGCTCACAGGACTGGTAGGAAGTATGGAAAATCACACTTGAAAAAGGGGCAGGACCAGTAAGCAAGCAGGTAGGTGAGACTGAGGCGACAAGAGACAAATGAAGGAATTCTCCTTCCCAGCCCGCTCCATGCCCAAGGCAAGTACTCTGCTCTTAGGCCACACTCCTGAAGAGAGGAAGCTCTGGGTGGGAACTTTGCACCCTGAGCTGATGATGTCACGGGTCTCCAAACTGGCTGCCGAGGAGTTAGGGGAGGAAGCATCTGCCCCTTTTAAGACCTGAGCAAAGGCAGCAGAAACCCCTCTTGCCCATCTTGGGATTTTCCTCAAATAAAAGGATATCTGGATGCTGAGTAGCCAAAATCACACATGTCCCCTAGAATGAATACATTTCCCTCTTTTCTCCATATATATTCACCCCCACTGCTCCCCACCTCTCTCTCTCTCTCTCTCTCTCTCACACACACACACACACACTTTACTTAAACTATAATAGGCTCATCCCATACATACTATTGGACAAATTGCCTTTTACACCTAATATATCTTTGACATCTTTCCTTGTTATTTCCCTATAGATCTCTCATTTTCCTGAAGGGTTATGTAGTATTTTGTTGTACAAAAGGACTATAATTTTGGGGCGCCTGGGTGGCTCAGTTGGTTAAGTGTCTGCCTTTGGCTCAGGTCATGACCCCAGGATCCAGGGACCCAGCCCCACATCGGGCTCCCTGCTCAGCTGGGAGCCTGCTTCTCCCTCTCTCTCTGCCTGCTGCTCCCCCTGCTTGTTCTCTCTCTCTCTGTCAAATAAATAAATAAATAAATAAATAAATAATCTTAAAAAAAAAAGGACTAGAATTTTAAAAATAATTTATGGGGGTGAAATTCATGTAACAAAATAAACCATTTTGAAGTGGATAATCCAGTGGTAGTTAGTACATTCACACTGTCCTACAACTACCACCTCTGTCTAATTCCAAAACATTTCTGGACTACAATTTTTTTTTAAAGATTTTATTTATTTATTTGACACACATAGAGCGAGAGAGCACAAGCAGGGGGAGCTGCAGGCAGAGGGAGAAGCAGGCTCTCTGCTGAGCGGGGAGCCCGACGCAGGGCTCAATCCCAGGACCCTGAGATCATGACCTGAGCGGAAGGCAGATGCTTAACTGACTGAGCCACCCAGGTGCTTGGGAATAGTTTTTTAAAACCAAGTTCTTACCAATGGACATTTCGGTTTCCTCTGTTATTTCGGCTATGATACACAATACCACAGTGCATCCCACAGTATATGACTTTTTGGAAACTTGAATAAGTGATTCAAATTTTGGAAGCCCAAAGATTATCCTCATTAAAAATCATAAAACTCTTTCAAAAGGTTGTAAAATTTATTCTTCTGACACTAGTAATTGAGAACCATTTGTTATTCTCACCTTGCTATTATCCCTATTTGTAGCTTTGCCAGTCTGAGAAAAAAGAGTCATTGTTTTAATAGCAGGGTTTTTGTTTGTTTGTTTGGGTTTTTGTTTTTGTTTGTTTTGTTGTTTTAGCATTTTGAGCTAGTAGCCATTTATATTTCTTTACCTCTTATCTATTTCAGGGGTCAGCAAATAGTAAATATTTTATGGGCCACAGTTACCAGAGTATGCTACTATAGTGTAAAAGCAGCCATAGACAATATATAAACACATGCACATGGCTGGGTTCCAATAAAACTTTATTTAAAATCCGAGCAGAGGGGCGCCTGGGTGGCACAGCGGTTAAGTGTCTGCCTTCGGCTCAGGGTGTGATCCTGGCGTTATCGGGTCGAGCCCCACATCGGGCTCCTCCGCTATGAGCCTGCTTCTTCCTCTCCCACTCCCCCTGCTTGTGTTCCCTCTCTCGCTGGCTGTCTCTATCTCTGTCAAAAAATTAATAAATTCTTAAAAAAAAAAAAATCCGAGCAGAGGGCCAGATTTGGCCCAAAGGCTATAGCTGGCAGACCCTTGATCTATTGCTTTATTGTTGGTGTTTTTAGTTTAGAAACTCTTTGCATGACAGGATAATCAAGGGCTTATCTACTCCAGTCAATCGATAAATGGTGGCTATTCTTGTACCAATACCAAATTCTTAATAACTATAGCTTTAAAAAATGTTTTCATAAGCAGTACAACTATATTTGGTTTGTTTAAACAATAAATTCCTGTCAAAATACAATACTTACAACAGTCAAGGGCTATTACACGTTTACACCCTTAAGTTAAAATTCATAAACTGCAATGTAATTCTCCAGGGAGTTCTAGTGTCAAAATGAGAAAAGGGGCTTTGCACTGGCTTCTAATTCGTTTCCGTGTGAAAGCTAAACTCTGTCATGGCCGTGGAATATAATGGACCCCATATTTACTCTTAGAGCTCGGCGAAACAGCATGAACTCAGTTGCAGAGCTCTGTGTTTGCAGCTCTGCACTGGTCACTAGTGTGACCCTCTGCACTCGGAGGTCACTCACTCCCTTTACCAATGACCTTGTCACCGGCGGTAAAGATGGCCGACTTCTCAGATGCACTAAGCGCCCACTTTTCTATCAGAAACTATTGAACTAAAACGAAGAGTCAAGATCCAAGTCCCAGAAATGTGTCTGAAATTTTAGTCTTTGTTCTGCATCTGCATTACTACAATGTTAAAACTTTCAGGCAACACGACGCACTTAGAAAAAAAGAAAGTTTGGTTTTTCTAAAGTGCAACGCATCGCTTGTTTCCATCCTTCACACACAACCTCAAAGAGCACTTCCCCGTTAATGTTCAAAATAACTGTCCCTCCTAAATAAGAGGTGAGCAGAACCAGCAGGCCTCCCCCGACCCGAGCATCTCTCCCCTTCAGGTCCCCCTGGCGTCCTCTCCGCCTTTTATCGGGGTCTGAAATCCTCACCATGAAGAGTTCTTCTAGGGTTAGGGGACAAGACCATCCCCTAAAGCGGCTGCTCACACCCACGTTCGGACTGGGGACAGCTGGGATTCTAGCAGTTTCTTGGTCCCAGGGGCCGGCCCGGACTTTGCAATCCCGCGGTTACCGAGGGTCGGGCAGCTTTGGGGGCGGCGCGGGGGCTTAGGGCCAAGGCAGAGCTGACCAGAGGGAGAAGGGTTACGGCCACCCTACTCACGCTCCAGCCCGGGGAGGAGGCCCTTGTCCCTTTTAGGTGCTGCGAAACCGTCCCAGTCCTTGAGGCTTCGAGCGAGGAAGTGACTCCCCAGGGCTTTGGGGCAGGAGAGAGCTTGGCCCGGCCAGTGTCCCGCGCTGCCTTCCGTGTGCCTCTCGGCGTCCCACGGTCCCTGTTTGCACTACTCGTCCCCGGGGCTTGCAAACCGCCCAGCCCAGACACGCTCGAGGCCTCACCGTTGAAGCCGATGACAGCCTCAAGCTCCAGCTCGGCCACCTCGGCTTTGAGCGAAACTCGGTTCTCCATCCCCAGGAGACTGGACTCTCTCCTCTCGGCCTCCGCGGGCGCAGCGTCTCCTGGTCGGTATGGTAACGGACGTGCGCATGCGCACCAGGCCCACGCCAGCGCGGACTGCCGGCGGCGGCGCCCAGAGCTCGCGCTGCAAAAACAGGAGGGTTTCTTTTCCTTCCTGTTTCCCTGGAAATTTAGGGGCGCTGAGTGCACGCTTTCCCTCCACGGAAAGCGTCTGTGACTTTTATCGTAACTATATAATCAAACAGTGAGTGTCATTTAAGGAAGGCTGCTATAAAATAATATATAATGACCACTTCTTTGGGTCCCTTGTTTGAAGCAGGATTGAAAGGAATTTAAGCTTTATTGAGGTATCACTTTACATATAAAATTCACTTTGAGTTTTAGTAAATTTATGCAGTTGGGCAACTATGCCCACAGTCCAGTTTTGTTTTCATTTTTTGTTTGACGCAGGATGAAATTTCTGGTAACTGCTGGAGGTCTTGAGATGCTCCCACCTTCGCGGGAAAATGCTTAGATTTTTGTCCAACAATTTTATTTTAATTGCGCCGGGCTGTTCGCATCTCTCAGTGGAAGCAAATTAGATGAGATTGTTCCAACCTAATGTTCCCTGGGGGCCGTTTCCCTTTTTTGATCATCCTTTTGAGGCCCCAGTGCACGCTCCCCTGGCAAGCTCCGGGTTCCGGTCGCGCCCGGGCCGAACCGCGGGGTATGAGCCGCGCGGGCCGCCGTAGTCAGCTGCCGCGAGCAGGAAGTGTCCGAAGGCGGGCGGAGACTGCACGATGGCCCCGGACCCCTGGTGAGCCCCGGGTGAGGGCGGCAGCGCCGAGGGTCCGCGGGGGAGGCCGGGCTTCCGGGCAGCTGACGGTAGCCAGGCTCTGGGGCCGGGGGAGTCTTTCAGGGTGAGGGGAGGGGCAGCGAGGCCCCTTCCAGTGCTCAGGGGGGCCGTGCCGCGTCCCGCCACACTCGGTGCTCGGAGCGGTGGCCCGGGTGGGGAACTGGGCGGACTCCGGGGAGTCGACGGCTAGTACCGAATCCTGGAAACATGCTTTTAGGCTTTCTCGGCTGTATCTGGCTGGCCGCGGGGATTTCCCGCGCGTCCTGGCTGCTGAGCTGGTTGGTGCAGGCTTCCCTGGACTCCCGGGAAAGTGAAGTCCAAGTCACCTTTCTGTGGAATGCCGGTCCATGTGGGCACGTCCCCCCTCTTACTTCTCAGGCGGAGAAACCGAGGTTCAGAATCCACGGTCACCCGCCAGTTAGTAACCAGTTGGCACTAAGACCTAGATCTTGTGGGCCCTTCAAAAAGTTAGAGGAATCTGGGAGGGAAATTACGCATTTGTTTGTAAGGCATTTAACCCTTACCTGAGTCCGTATCGTGTAGGCTGTTGCTACTGCCGCAGGTCTGCAGTAAAAAAAAAAAAAGCTGGTAAGGGTCGTTCCTTCAACAATGAAGTCCCAAGGACTGAATGATGAAAGGACACAAGTTCTGATCCTAAGGAACATACTGCTACGGCATGAAGGACTGGAGTTCTTTTGGTTTCATGATTAAAAGCATATTATAGCGTTATGAAGTTCTTGTTAATATTTTTGTTATAATTTATAATTGTTTAAGTTGCAGGCGGCTCTTAGGAGAATGGGTTGCAGGATCAAAGTTAGCACTGCCTGGGATTTAGGCGACCTGGGCCAGTGGCTCACTTGATTTAACGCTAATTTTTTTCCACCTAATTTTAACACTTAGAAAATTTAATAAATACTGAAAATTTGCAGAGAAAAAGAACCCCACATCTTCAACTCTATCATTTGGAATAATAGGCATTATTGATTTTTCAAATGAAAACATTAGTTTATATAATATGCATTTATTATATATTGATATATTTATTATATATTGATATATATTTATTATATATTATATCTATATATTATATATTGCATTTAAATATTTATATAAAATTATAATATATAAATTATTTATATATATTTAAATAAATAAATAAATAAATAAATAAAATGTACAAGTATCTCCGGCTTCTTGAGACTTCACATTAGGCCACTTTGCTTTTACGAAAGACTTACCTTAGTACCTGTTTTTGCTAACCAGAAGAATTCAGAAGAGCATTTTTGCGCTTATGAAAAAAACGGGGAAAGCAAAAATAGCATTCAGCATTTGTTTTGCAGCAAGCTGTCATAGAGACATTGCACCTCCCAGTCAGCGGAAGTGTTCCCCCCAGCTCCTTCCCTGGGAACTACGCTCAGCATCTCAGCATCAGGCTGTCATAGCTTTGAACTGTGTGTGAGCATCTGGGCTTTATCGTGGTTTATTTTGTGTATCCGTTAGCAAGATGTGCCCTAAGCTATCAGAAAAGCCAAGAGAGGTAATTTTTTGGGTCTAGAAAAGCTCAGAAAATTTTCCATTTATATTTATGGTAATTGGCCCCTTTGCTTTACGTCATTTTGGCTTAGGAAAGGTTTTGTGGTTGGGACGCCTGGGTGGCTCAGCCGTTGAGCGTCTGCCTTCGGCTCGGGTCATGATCCCAGGGTCCTGGGATCGAGTCCCGCATCAGGCTCCCTGCTCAGCGGGAAGCCTGCTTCTCCCTCTCACACTCCCCTTGCTTGTGTTCCCTCTCTCACTGTCTCTATCAAATAAATAAAAATAAAATAAAAATTAAAAAAAAAAAGGAAAGGTTTTGTGGGAAGACTATTTTTGGATAGTGAGAGAAACCTGCATGTTTTACAAAGGAAGGAACATTTCATGTCATTAAATATTTACTGAAAACATGATTTTTTTAATGGTCCATAATAGTGCATCATATGAATAACCATAATTTATTTAATTATTTCCCTTTTTGTACCTCTTTGTAATGTTAGAGTTTGTTTTGTTTAACTATTGCAAAGACTGCCGCTGTTCTATGCTTTATTTCCTCTGTTTGCTTCCCGGAAGTGGAACTATCAGATAGAAGGATATGAACATTTTTAAGGCCCTTGATACGTATTGCTAAGTTGTCTTCCACCTCCTGGGAGCTGACCCCTTCACTTTACACATAAGGTAGGAAATAAAGCTCGGAGATGGTTATCCATTTAGATTGCTGGAAGCAATCAATGGACCCCCAGCCTCTTCCCCAGTTTATGCTGAGAGCACCTCGTGTTCCCTGTTACTCTTAAGTAGTTTGACCCAGCGGCTTTCTCATCTGACTGTTGACCATGAAGCAGTGAGGGAACTCTGCTGTGTTAGCTGCCTTGCAAAGCGAGTTATTGAGCAGGAGGGCCGAAGGGAGTATGGAACGGGACTTTGAAAAAACCTGTAAAAACAGACCTGACTACATACAGCTTTGTCTTCGTGCTCTTGAAAAATCATAGGCCAGTGATGCTTTACTCCTGAGTGATATTCTAATGTTTAAAAATGGAATATATGTGGGGCGCCTGGGTGGCGCAGCGGTTGGGCGTCTGCCTTCGGCTCAGGGCGTGATCCCGGCGTTACGGGATCGAGCCCCACATCGGGCTCTTCCGCTATGAGCCTGCTTCTTTCTCTCCCGCTGCCCCTGCTTGTGTTCCCTCTCTCGCTGGCTGTCTCTATCTCTGTCGAATAAATAAATAAAATCTTAAAAAAAAAAAAAGGAATATATGTTGGCTAATTGAACATAATGATAAAAAAAATGGAATATAGCAGTGACTGCTTTAATGGCATATCACAGCAAGTGGCAAGCTCACTTTTTAATAGAAGTAGCAAGTGATTACTGCCTCTTAACTGGTTCTTTGCTAAGGTTAATTAACTTTACTGCTCGGGCAATGTATGTGTTGATACTACATCATTTCTGGAAAACTTACAGTTAAACAGACCTTAACAGTTTTATATTCTGGTTGGTCCTTTTTTGGGTCTATTCTAAAAAGTGTTATGGAAGTAAAATGTCTACCAAGTGGAATAGTGTAATGAACCCCTTTATACTCATCACCCAGTTCCTGTAATTACCAATATTCTGCCGTACTTATATCGTCATTGCCCTCCACATCTTTTCCCCCCTGAGATTTTTTTCTAAGCAAATCTCATACATATGTCAATTTAACTGTGCAGTCAGTGTTTTTGTGGTAGAACAGGGCCTCAGTTCATAGTCTGGGGACTTCCTCTTTGCTCCCCTTTATGGCTCCTTCGTCTCTGCCGTGGCATCACCATCCTCTGAGTCACTTAGGCCTGAAAACTCCAATCACCCCCTTTTTCTTCACTCCTCCTATCAGATGATTAAATCTTTGGTTTTTCTCTCAAATGCCTCTGGCATCGCTTTTATGTCCTCTATTAATGCTGCGGCCCCATCCTTTGGGCTCTGCGCCTCGCAGACAGTAGATACTGGTGACCAGTTAGAGAACTGGAGAGCTGGAGAAGTCTTCTGGGCTCCCGCCACACCTCTCTCATTCCCAGCCATTTGTGCAAATGAGTTCAGGTTCCTAAACCAGTGCTTTAGGCACTTGTGTGCTTGATACTGTGATGAGGTTGCCCACGACCTCTAGGCCCATGGTTCTCAAACTTTGGTACGAATCGGAAGACCTGGGGGAGCTTTCACAATTCCTCGTGTCCAGGTCAAACTGCATTCCAGTTTAAGCAGAATGCATGGGGCCGGGGGCCAGGACTTGGCTGTGATGTTGTTGTTTTAAGATTCCCCCGGTGATTCCGGCACCAGAGCAAAGTTTTAGAACCACCGCTCTCCAGGGCTAACGTGGGAACGTGAGGAGTGGGAGCAAAACATCTGGGATTTTGGCCTTCTGCATTTCACAGAACCGCTTCAAGGGCTCACTGGATGTGAGCTCCCCTTCAGCTCCAAAGCCCTCTTTCAAAAGTCTCACCTGATTATTCTGGTGTTCAAGGCTCCGCAGAAACTAGCTTCCACGCATCTGTACCCTTTGACCCTTTGATACCATATTCTCCCACCCAGGGCTGCTCAGCCGAATGCACCAGGCACATTTCCTTCCATTTCCTAACTTTCACCCTTGCTTGCTCCTTGTGCTCTTTGCCAAGTCTAGCATGTGCCCCTCCATCCTGCTTCAACCTTGTGGTTCAGCCCAGGATGTACCCTCTTGGCCCAGCCCTGTCAAGTCTGACTGCCCTCGGCTGAGTTATTCCTCTCACTTCCAGATTCCAGAAGGACTTACCATTTATGCTCCACGTTTGGCAGGAGCTGTATCGTACCTTATTAGTGATTTTCATAGGTATGGTTTGGGACCACAGAGCCAGACCTAAGCTCCTCTTTTTCAGAGAGAACAGTATGGAGAGGAGAAGGGAAGATGGGGCAAAGCTGGGGCCAGGACCCAGTTTCCTTACCAGCTTCCCTCCTATTTTATTTTATTTATTTATTTATTTTGGTCGGGAAGAGGGGCAGAGGGAGAGAGAGAGAGAGATAATCTCAAGCAGGCTCCAAACTCATTGCAGAGCCGGATGCGGGGCTCGATCTCTGAAATCAAGAGTCAGACACTTAACTGACTGAGCCACCCAGGCGCCCCTTCCCTCCTATTTTCTTAATTGTGTGTTGTATCAGCTGTTCTTTTTCTGTATACGTGAACATACACACGTGTATACTTATATACACTTACACGTGTATGTATACATGATGCTGCTTAGTGTAAGTGGGGAGTTGTTAAAGATCCTATCATGGGATGTGAAGTTCCGAACGTAACACTCTTAGCTCAGGACCTGGCCCGGATCAGGGACTCAACACTTACCCATTGCTGTAACTACTGTAGTAAGACCGCCAAGGGATGCGGTTGGAGATTGTCTTTTTCCATCGCTGAGAAACACATTTGCCAAGTTCCCTCAGTGTGTGAGTAACGTGTGGGAGTTCAAAGATTTTAAGAAATGGATCATTTACTTTTTCAAGAAGAAATTGGGACATTAGGTCAAGCAGCAGTTTCCAATATTTGATACCGGGGCAGTCCTGGAAAATATGTTGGTTGTTTCGAGCAGACCACCTGGTAGGAGAGATGCAGGGTGCACGCGCACTTAGCTATTGTCTGTGAAACCAATGGAAAGTAACAAGGTCGTCCCAAAAGGACAAAATAAGAGACGATTGGGAATTCATTGTGAATTTTTCAAAGTCTCCAGCGCTTTGAATACCAAATAGAAACTCAGCAAATTTTTTTTTTTTTTAAAGATTTTATTTATTTATTTGACAGAGATAGAGACAGCTGGTGAGAGAGGGAGCACAAGCAGGGGGAGTGGGAGAGGAAGAAGCAGGCTCATAGCGGAGGAGCCTGATGTGGGGCTCGATCCCAGAACGCCGGGATCACGCCCTGAGCCGAAGGCAGATGCTTAACCGCTGTGCCACCCAGGCGCCCCAGCAAATTTTTTTTTTAAAGATTTTATTTATTTATTTGACAGAAAGAGCCAGAGAGCACAAGTGGAGAGTGGGGGTGGGGGGATGGCAGAGGGAGAGGGAGAAGCAGGCTCCCTGCTGAGCAGGGAGCCCAATGTGGGACTCAATCCCAGGACTTGAGCCAAAGGCAGACAGACGCTCAACCAACCGAGCCACCCAGGCTCCCCCCACCAACTGTTTGAGAGAATTCTCGTAAGCTTAGATGTCAGGAGGGTGTGTGTCCCATGTCCCTAGAGCACTTTGTTGTAGGATAAACAGTACTTGCTGTTCCTGTTTTGTAAAGCTCTTCCCCTGCCTGGCTTCCTTTCTCACCTTGCCCGGCACTCTCTGTTCTTTTATCCTGCTTTCTTTTTCTTCTTAGCGCCTGACATACCGCATATTTATTTATCTTATACCTTTCTCCCTTTGCTAAGCTCCTCAAGCAAGGACTTTGTCCATTTTGCTCACTGCTCTGTTCTCCAGGGCCTGGAATGGTACTTGGTACCGAGGAGGCTCTCCATAAATGTTTGCCGAATGTTCTAGAAGTGAATGAATGCAAATACGTTACCATGGGCAGAATGGCGAAGCGGTTAGGAGCAGAGGCTCAGGGCCGGACAGCTTTGGTTTGCAGCTGGCAGTACCACTCGGGCAAGTCTTTCTACCTCTTTGTGCCTGGTTTTCTCCCTTGTAAGGTGGAGATGGTAATGAGACCCGTCTCCTGGTGTTTTTGTGTGAATTCAGTGAATTATTAGAAATGAAGCATTCAGGATAGAGCCCTGCTCATTGTATTTACCGTAATAGCGACAACGTGTCCCTATGACTGTCGCTATTACTACCCTCCCCTCCTGTTTGGCTCTGTGGCTAGAATTGAAAAACTGAAGCTCGGATAATGCGGAAATCTTCTTTTAAAGAACCTTAAACGTTCTTCTCCCTTTATGACTTGGACACAGGTTCTCCACATACGATTCTACCTGCCAAATTGCACAAGAGATTGCCGAGAAAATCCAACAGCAAAATCAGTATGAAAGAAATGGTGAAAATACAATCAAGGTAAGAGCAGGAGAAAATTAGTACTTGAAATGATTTGTTTGAGCTTGGAGGTCGGGAAACCCTCCTACTGCTGAGGCTCCGTGTGTGTGTGGGTGTGTGGGTGTGTAAGTGTGTAACGGCCTCCAAACTTATGATTGTGGAATTGACATTACAATCAATCAGTTAATCGTTATAACTGAGATTAAGTGAAGCATGACACCTGTTTAATTTCTCCTCCTTAGCCTTAAAAGTTTCTAACAGTTCCATAGTCTAGTTAAACCCCAGACAGTAAATCTCCCAGGCTTTGCAGGACAAGAGGTGACATCTTCACCTCTCGGAGGATCTGTCCTTGCCAAAAGGATAATACCCTTTTTTACATTTTACGTGTAAAAACGTAAATAGCTTGCGGGCTGTACAAAAACTGTGGCGGGATTTGGCTAGGAAATATATTTTTTAGACACTCATGAATTTGTGCTAGCACCTTCGATTCAAGTCCAACACCATGAGTTTCTGTCTAACCTTCCCCTTTCCAAATTCATATTTTTCTTTTCCAGCAGTCAGAACTTTGGTTTCCAAAAACAGAGATATCTTTTTGCTCATTTGGCCTGTCTTATAGTTTACAGAAAACAGTTTCAGAATTACTACACAGGTACCACCACAGGCACTAAGTTTGAATTTGTCTTTTTTTTTTTTTTAACTTTTTAATACTAATATTCCACTAATAATGCTGAGGTTATTCTGTTCTAAAGTTATTAGAGTGGATTCTTTTTTTCCTGTGTTTTATGCTATCCTTTGCATCTGTTTATATTCATTTTTTGGGGTATTTTTTAATCCCCATCACTTATCTCCTCCACCCACCCCCACCTGCCCTGTGATAACCTACCAGTTTGTTCTCTGTAGTTGAATCTGTTTCTTGATTTGTCTCTCTTTTTTGTTTTCCCTTTGTTCCTTCATTTTGTTTCTCAAACTCCACCTGTGAGTGAAATCACATGGTATTTGTCTTTCTCTGACTTATCTCACCAAGCATTATACTCTCTAGCTCCATCCATGTTGTTGCAAATGGCGAGATTTCATTCTTTTTGATGGCTGAGTAATATTCCATTGTCTAGATATAGCACATCTTCTTTATCCATTCATTAGTCGATGGACAGTTGGGCTGCCTCCATAGCTTGGCTGTTGTAAACAATGCTTCTATAAACATCGAGGGGCATGTACCCTTTCGAATTCGTGTTTTTGTGTTCTTTGGGTAAATACCCAGTGGTGCGATTACTGGATCATTGGGCAGTTGTATTTTTAACTTTCTGAGGACCCTCCATACTGTTTCCATGGTGACTGCACTGGTTTGCCTTCCCACCAGTGGTGCATGAGGGTTCCCCTTTCTCCACATGCTTGCCAGCACCTGTTGTTTCTTGTGTTGTTGATTTTAGCCGTGCTGACAGGTGTGAGGTGATATCTTGTAGTTTTGGTTTGCATTTCCCTGATGATGAGTGATGTTGAGCATCTTTCCATGTGTCTGTTGGCCATCTGGATGTCTTCTTTGGAGAAATGTCCGTTCGTGTCTTCTGCCCATTTTTAATTGGATTATTTGTTTTGGGGGTGTTGAATTGTATCAGTTCTTTATATACTTTGGATACTAACCCTTTATCAGATACGTCCCTTGCAAATATCTTCTTCCACTCAGATTGCCTTTTTGTTTTGTTGATTGTTTCCTTTGCTGTGCAGAAGTTTTTTGTTTTGATGGGGTCCCAATAGTTTGTTTTTGCTTTTTTTTCCTTGCCTGAGGAGACATATCTGGAAAAACGTTGCTACAGCCAATTTTTACTGCCTGTGCTCTCTTCCGGATTTTTATGGTTTCAGGTCTCACATTTAAGTCTTGAATCCATTTGGAGTTTATTTTTGTGTGTGGTGTAAGAGAGTGGTCCGGTTTCCTTCTTCTGCATGTTGCTGTCTAATTTTCCCAACACCATTTGTTGAAGAGACCGTGTTTTTTCCCATTGGATATTCTTTCCTTTTTTTTTCAGAGATTAATTAACCATATAATTGTGGATTTATTAGACTAATTTTTAGTGTGTCTTATATGTAACCAGTTTCATGAATTTTGGTTTATTCTTCCCGTGTTACTTTTTGCAGAAATAAGCATCTGTTGGTGTGTGCGTGTTCTCATTTCTCTTCCTTTTACACAAAAGATACTCCTTTGTATCTTGCTCTTTTTATTTAATACTGCGTTGCAATGATCCCTTTGTATTAATTCACTGAGATCATCACTGTTCTTCTTTAGGGCTATATAATACTCTATTGCACGGATGTGCTGTGGTCCGTTTAACCTGTCTAAGGATGGATGTGGGGATTGTCTCTACTATTTATTAAAAATAAATACCTTTATTTTTCCCCCCTTATATTTGTGGAGGTGTCTTACAAGGGTGAATTCTCAGAACCAGGGCGTGTGTGATTTTTTTTCATCCGTGGCCAAATTCCCCTCCACCAAAGGTGCCCTGACCAGCAGAGCCCAAGTTTCTATTTCTTCCCTGGCTGGCCAACAGATGGTGTTGTCAGTCTCCCGAGTTCTTGCCAGTCAGATAAGTGAGACATGGTATTTCAGTGGAGTTTCAAATTTGCATTTTTTCATATGCGAATCAAGGGAAGTATGTTTTCACATGCTTAAGCGTTATTTATATACATTTTTCTAAGAAGTTCTTGTCTTTTGCCCATTTTTTATTGGATTGTTGGTCTTTTTAGTCTTTAGGAGTTCCTTATATAATATGGAGATTTAGTTCTTGGTGATAGATTGTAATTTATTTTGTCATTTGTTGTTTGGCTTTGCTCCTGGTATCATCTGCTATGTGAAAGTTTTGGTTTTTTTAAACAGTTGGTCAACGATCTTTAATTGCTTCCGTATTTTCACTCATAACTTTTGCTACTTCTGGGACGTGAGGGAATTTATTCCTGTTTTCTTCTAATAAACGTATGGTTTCACTTTTTACATTTAGATCTCCGAGTCATTTAACTGGTATCGTCTTCTTGGATAGTTAGATTATTTCTAATTGTAAATGAGTTTTTCGTGTGGCTAAATTATTGCCCACATGAGAGTAAGTTTCTCAGTGTAGACGTTCTGGATTTAGGTCGTATGAAATCTTAAGCCTCTTGTACATATAATTCTGTACCAATACTGATTATCTTTTAAAAATCTTTCTCATTCTGTTAGGTGAAATTATACAATAGATTATTATGCCTTTTTTAAATTACTTACGCCATTGAACAGGTTTTCATGTATTTATTGGATACTGATGTTTCTTCCTTTGTGAATTGCCAGTGTATGTCCTTAACCTAACCTGTTATTTCTTAATCTCAGTGTTCTTTATGTGTATGTTGAGTATATTAAAGCTTGATCTGGCATGTTTGGTACCAATATTTTTTCTCTGAATTTGGCTTTTGATTTTATAAATGACATTTTTTTGGACATGTACTTGTTTTTAAACTCTATTTGAAATTTTCAATATTTTTATTTGTGGTCTTTTCTTCTAGAAAGAGGGGAGATAATGCTGCGAAAGTTCTTTCATACCCAGAGATTGTATAAATATTTTATCTGATCACCTAAATCTTCTTTAAGCTTTCCTTTAGTTTTATTTTTAAACACGTATCTTTAAAATAGTTGAAGTTTATTTTGGTGTGTTGAGGGCATCTAAGTTTACTTTTTTTCCCATTTGCTAAATTATTCCTTACCTTACCCCCCCAAAGTATGAAAGATCCCATGTTTTTATTTATTTATTTATTTAATTTATTTAATTTTTTATTATGTTATGTTAGTCACCATACAGTACATCATTAGTTTTTGATGTAGTGTTCCATGATTCATTGTTTGAGTATAACACCCAGTGTTCTATGCAATACGTGCCCTCCTTAATACCCATCACTGGGCTAGCCCATCCCCCCACCCCCCCAGGTTCCGTATTTCATTCACTGAATTTTTGTGCAGCTGCTCCGTTCCTGGACCTTCTGTTCTGTTGCACTATTGAAGCTTTTGCTAACTGCCAGCATCATACTCTTGTAGTTTTTTAAAGACTTCATGTCTGATTGTTAAAGTCCCCCTCTATCACACATAGTCCTTGTCTTTCTATATTTCCCTTTATCCATGGTTTAGAATAATTCTGCATAGTGTCATTAAAATTCTTTTGTACTGTGCCTCAATTACCACCTCTTTTCCAATAAAAGAACTCCAAATGGGACTTTGAATAGATGTGTAGTTTGTTTATAGATTAAATGGGGGGACATTTACATTTTTGCAATATTAAGTGTTTTCTTTTACTAATTCCTCCATCAGTTACTTACTGCACAGTCACTGTGAGCCAGGCATTGTGCTTGATATTTTTTAGATTTTGTTGGCATTGTTAATGATGTTTAAAAATAATAATTAAAAAAAAGTCACTCCACCTATTACTTAAATTTAGAAATGCCCTTGATTTTTTTCATTTTACAGTTGATTACTGTACAGACTTCTTTTCCTGTTTCTAGTAATCTGTCAGTGGCTTCATTTAGTTTTCCCAAACAGACTAATCCGTTTGGAAATAATGAATTTCCTCTCCTTCTCTCCAGCCCTTGTGTATTTCTTTAACTTGTCTTATTGCATTGGTTGGAACTTCTAGACCAAAGTCGAGTAATGTTGTAGTCGAGGCAGTAGTGTTCCATTCCTAGTTTACTTTCTTTGTTTCTGTTTTGTTTTTAATTAATTCCCTCTATGCTTTGTTAATCATTAACACTGCCAGCTTTATTATTAGATTTTCTAACATCAAACTGTTCTTAAACTACTAGGATAAATTCTTCTTAGTGATGGTATATTGTCATTTTAACATAATTCTGATTTTGCTTTGCCAGTATTTTTTAAAGACTTTTGTATTTTATAATCCTTATAGGAGATTGGTATGTGATTTCTTTTTTACCCAATATCTTTGTCAGTGCTTGTTACCAGGGTTGTGTTAGCTTAAAATACAAATTAGGCTTTTCGTCTTTTTCTGTGCTTTGGAACGTTTCTGTTAAATTATGATGATGGAAAACTTGTCCTGATTATAAAAGTAATCATTTTCATATAAAATATTTTTTAAAATCCCACTACTTAGAGATAACTGCCCTTGACATTGTAAAGTATTTAGTTCCCGGACTGATTTTTCTCAATGTGGATGACATTTCATTTTATGACTTGATTTTTTTTCTTTGAATAAATTATGATGGCTCTCTTTCTCTGTTAACAGATTGAGATTTCAATCATACTTCTTTAATGGCTACATTCTCTTTCTTACCTTGAGTGCTTTTGAGCTTTAATTTTGTAGACTGTTCTTAGGTTGAATGTGTGTGTGTGTGTGTGTGTGCACATGTGTGCGCGTGTGTGTGCGCGTGTGTTGTGCTTTTTTTGTTTGTTTCTTTTGCTTTTTATTTCTTGAATGAGGGGAGTTCTGCTTTCCTTGTTATTTCCTCTTAAGCGTTGTGGATGGTTTTTCCATGGTTCCCAGAGGTATCAGAATAGTTAAGGTTAGACTTTTCTTGGCTGCTGATACCTTTGAGGGTTGCTTGATGTGTGTAGCTCTCGGCCAGCCTCTGGTGTCCTGCTGTTTTTTTTTCCTTCGTGTGACTCTGCTAATCTAGAGAGGGAGACCCGGCTTCCACTGCAGGTTTGTAACTGATACTCTGAACAAGGTAGCAAATGGAATCTGTGATAGTCTGTCTTTTGAAACATCTCTCTGATTTCACCCATGGCTGACCGGATTTAATTTACATGGGCAATTTTATGTTTCATATTTCTCAATTCCTGAGAGCTCTCTTCCCTACCTTCCTCCATCCTTCAGGGCAGCACTCAGAGTCACAAACCAAAATTTCCTCTGGGCCTGTAGAATGATTGAGAAAATTCACACACTCTTGGGAAAACAGTCATGTGTGGTTTTTTGTTTGTTTGTTTGTTTTTTAATATTTATTTATTTGACAGAGAGAGGGAACGCAAGCAGGGGGAGTGGGAGGTGGGAGAGGGAGAAGCAGGCTTCCCGCTGAGCGGGGAGCCTGATGTGGGGCTCGATGCCAGGACCCTGGGATCATGACCTGAGCCAAAGGCAGACACTTAACAACTGAGTCACCCAGGCACCCCTCGTGTGTGGTTAACGTATAAGAACACACTACTGTAAAACTTTTAAATGGATTTTAAGTGTACCAGTGTGTTTAGAGAAGACTGGCCGGGATGGCAGTGGGACTTGACATGCTGTCATTTGAAGCAAGGTTGAGGGAACTAGGAGGGTTTTCACTGGTGAATGAAGACCAGGGAACCCCATTTCCTGCATGACTCCAAGGTAGACAAATAGAATCGAAGGGTAGACGCTCAGGGGACAGAATTGGGACTGTGAGGGCAGAGTGGCTGTTTCCAGTCAATATCTATTCAGGTGTGGCCCCGCTTACCACCTGGTCACATCAGAGAGTGGACACAAGCCTCAGGTGGGTGGCTGGACCGACGTGTAGATACCTTCCAGCCCTGAGGGCGTCACAGGGAGGTTAGGCATCCCTGCCAGCTCGCCTTTGAAGGAATCATAGTATGTTTACATGATATTTTTGCTAGATTGTACACCTCTGGACCGGCGTACTTAGGATGTGTTCTCTTCTTTCCAGCTTACCATGACAATCAGAACTTTGTTGCAGAATCTGAAGGATAAGATCGCCCTTTTGAAGGACTTACTGCTACGAGCTGTGTCAACACGTCAGATGTATCCATGTAAACATTTCCACCTCTTTGTTGGAGTGGGAGGAAAAGCAGCCTTATTTTAAGAAAGGAAGGAATCTGGGCCTCCCAGATTTTTCCACAGCTTGAGGAAGACCTGGTTTCCAAAATATTGCCTATAATCTCGATTTCTATTTTAAGTGTCCGTTACATGGCTTACAGTGAATATTGCTGGGGAAGTGAGACATACTGAAGGCATTAACTTATTTGGGCGTTATCTGGGTGTCACCTGTGGGAGGCAGCGAGTGCTTTCTGCCGGTGCCGTGTTTGCCCCAAACCCCGCACTGCCTCCTGTCTAGACTGCCCCGAGGGTAGTGAGCCGCTACTCCGGCAGGAGACCTTCCACGATAAGCCCGAGCTGTGATTATGCTGGAGTGTCCAGAGTTTTGAGTGGTCCAGTTTCTTTTCCAAGAGGCCAATACCAGTAGAAATCATACGTCTTCGGGGATTTATCCCTGTTTATGGAGATTATTGAGAGGGGACTCATTGGCCTTCTTACTCTTTGAGAAGCACAGACGCTGCCCCTGGTTTGGGAGTTTTGGGGCGGGGGGAGCAGGGAGGTGGGCAGGGAGCACTTGCTTGAAGCAAGTTGTGCCACCATTTCAACCTCCCACCAACGCTGTCAAGTATGGAAACTTTTTTTTTTTTTTTAGAAGTTCATAATCTGATCAGTTTAGGAAAATACATGTGACCTGTTACCTAAACCAATCCTTTAAACCTGAGTTTATGTTCGTGTGAAAACTGGCCTCAAACTGCTCCTCTCTGATGAGATAATTCTTCAAATTATCAGTTCATACCGAAAAGCCAGATTTGAGTATCTCAAGAAATGGTTATTACTGCCTGATTTTAAATGGGAAAATGTAGGCATATAGCTTTTTGACAGAATGATAGAAAATGTTTTAACAAGTATTTTCTCCCAAGTGTAACCCCTTTATGCTACCAGGGAGGTTTGTCTAGATTAATTGCATGATTTTCCAAATATTCAATTACTAACACACTAAGGTTTCAAGTAAAAGCTTAATTTCAATAAACAATGGGGGCCTTATTTTTAACACAACTGGAATATTCTGATACATTTAGTTTGTAACTTTACCCTCCATCTGGTATCATTTATTACTGCACATCTATTATATATATGTGTGTATATATATATGTGTGTGTGTGCGTGTGTGTATATATATTAAGATTTTATTTATTTTTGAGTGAGTGCACATACGTGCACTCCAGCGCATGTGCATGGGGGGGGGGAGTGGCAGAGGGAGAGGGAGAAGCAGGCTCCTCACTGAGCAGGGATCCCACCAAGGGGGCCGGATCCCACAACCCCGGGATCACGACCTGAGCCGAAGGCAGACGCTTAACCGACTGAGCCACCCAGGCGCCCCCTGCACATCTGTTATAAAAAGGGTTTTTATTTTATCAAAATCAGCAAGTCGTAACATGTAGACCTCAGATGGTTTCTGATTGGCCTGGCTACTGTCTACACGTGAGGTCCAGGTGTGCACGCTCATTTCCTTGTTACCTAAAGCACGTACGTTAGGAAGGTAACTAAATAGTTCTTTAATGATACAATATTAACAGCTATGATTTGCTAACTTCCATTAAGGTAACTGATTATTATGCATCTTGTAATATTTATGTGCTAAACTAGAGGGCAAAAAAGAAAAAATTAAGAACTCTTACTTTTTTCTATTAGTAACTTCTGCTCGTTATTAGTTATAGAGGAGCATGTGGCAGTAATAATTGCCTTGACTTTGTTCTGAATGCTTTCAGCCTGACCATCTTTTGAAATCTCATAGACTTTGGTTTTGTGGTCATCTCAGAATTTGCTGAACGAAGCATGAAAAATATATAAAAATATTTAAAAATATTGAACAGAGTTATTAAACACATTATGAAAATATTTAAGGACATTACTGTGGATAATTTAGAATGTTGTAGAATAAAGCAGAAACTCAGCTGGACCGTAGCAGCATTCTTTCAAATTTTTTCAAACAATTGGGGGTCTCTTTCTGCTGGAAATGCGACCCATACTAAGGACAGAATTCCCGTCACCCACCCCAAGGGGGCGCTCAAGACCTCTGCGTTTTCAGGGAGACCATTTCTTTTGATAGAGTGGAAAGGAGGTAGTTTCTCTATTATGAAGGCCTCTTTTTAATTCTCTTTCTGTTCCCCACATCTTCCCTTCCCTTGACCTTCGTCTTCCCAGCTATTTCAAATAACTCGATGGTAGTCATCCTCCGGATTTAGCTACTTCTGTTGATGGTTCCTTATTTTCTTTACAAAAAAGGTATTGAGGCCAGGTCAACCTTTGCTCCCCAAGACATGGGTGGAGCTGGAAAAGGAATCCAGCATCCCAGCAGAGGAGTGTTTTACACCGAGGAGAGGAATCTGGGGGCTAAAGTAACTTGCTCCAGACCCCACAGCTGGGAAATGGAAGAGCTTGGACCCAGAGTCAGGGCTGTCTGGCCCCAAAGCCAGTTGTTTAAAGGCCCAGTTCTACTTCAGTAGAAATAATACAGTCATCTGTCACCTGGCATGTCTTCAACTAGAATTCCCTAATAATTGGCATGTTGCTCTCATGCCAAGACAAATCCTGTTTATAATGCAAATCCTCAAGACCCTCCTTAATCATCAGAAAGATTAAACACTGTTCACTGTGGTTTATTAGGTATACTTTACGATGTTGTAATTCTTAGAAAAATTTTGGTCTGTAAATCGCCAACAGAGTGACTGTTTAATCCTTTTTTTTTTTTTTTGGAGGCATAATTAATGTTGGGTGACTTTTTTAATGTGAATATTTGGATGCCACATTTCCTTACTGTGTTGGGTAGTTGAGAGTTGACGGCACTTTACCTAGTAAATTTATGCATTTGTGCAGTTTTCCAAAGAACACTGGGGACTGCCAGAAAGATAAGTCCTCAGAAAATGCCTTCCAAACAATTAAACTCATGGAGTGAAGGCATAAGATGTTATTTCTCTTTCTTGGAAAAAGTATTTTCTCCTGGCAAGAACAAATGTGAAGTTAAAATGAAAGTTCCGTGCTTTTGAATTGGTTAGTTTGCAATTCATAAACCAAAGTCCTGCAGCCAGAGAGTGGAAAATTGCTGAAAAACAGTAATTTCTATTCACTGTGTTTCTTGGAGACAGGAATTGTTCATCGCGCTGCTGGTTGAGAAAAGTCCTGTGCCACGGGAGGGCTGCATGTGAAATGTCAGGTAGTGGTAAAATTATTCTTTGAATTGGCCTAACGTGACGCTCGTCTTTTTGTTGGGTTCTCAGAGGCAGCACCTTTACTACTGTAAGGAGCATTAAAAAAAAAAAAAATCTCTTTACAAAGGGGTTCAGTATAAAAAGGTATTTTGGGGTCTCGGGAGAAGTGCTATAGAAATGATTTTTAAAAAACTATAAATAACTTTTCTCCCCTTTGTCTTGTGGTGGGGGGGAGAAAGATAGGTAGACAGGTGGGTGGATAGACAGGTGCAGCAATCACTGTAACCGAGGGGTGTCGGTGGGGGCTGACCAAGTAGATTTTAGGGAGAGGCTCAGCGGAGGTCACGTGGTTCTCAAGCGCTGTACTTGCCCTTGACACTTTTCGCTGGTGCCTGGAATGGTGAGGAAAGTAAGGACAAGACAGTGTTGAGGTCAGTAGGGATTTTCTGATTTATAGTCTTGTTACATTCTTTCCAGGTTTCCCCGTTAAGGTCTCCTTGCTTTGTCCCCTCGGTGATGAAAGTAGATGGTAGTTTTGTCAGTTGTGGTTGTTTTGAATGCCCATACCTGGCAAAATGCATAATGGGTAACTTTAAAGAAGTCTCCCATCACTCTCCCACCCCCCCAGTTTGTTTGGAAGTTTTTCTGCTTCACCAAGTCCATTGGTGTAGCGGGAACAACACTGGCTTGGGAACCAGACGGAACTGACATTGAGGCCTAGCTCTGCCACTTCCTCAAGGTCAAAGAGCAACTTAGCCTTTCTGGACCTTCATTTCATTATCTGAGTAGGACTAAATATGCTTATGTTGCAAGGTTGCTGTAAAAGCTGGAGGAAGTCAGTTTAAAGCACCTCACAGGACCAGCCCCTCCTCCTGGGGGGTGGTGTGGAATACATGGGTAGCTTTCAACATTTACTAACTGTGTGACCTTGGACAAGTTACTTAACCTCTTTGCACCTTGTTTTTTGTTTTTTTGTTTTTGTCATCTGAACTAGGGATCATAAAAGTACACCTGGCTTATAGGATTGTCGTGAGAATTCACTGATGTGCCAAGAGGGTGCTTGTGTGTAGTGAGTCTTCCTTGAGGATTACCTGCTTCTTATTATTTTGTCTCTATTGTAAAAATTCCAGCTACCGTGGAGAACTGACAGGTAGTGCTTATGGAGTTTATCATCACGTAAAGAGGTTACATCAAAGCACACAGAAAATGACAGTATTGAAATAGCACTTGCAGAATGTGGTCAGTGCTTTGAGGGAGGTAAGGACCTGGCCTGGTACATAAAAAATGCTCAGTACAGCTCGTTAACTTTAAAAAAAAATTAAAAGGATGAAATGCACGTAAGCCGGAAAAGTCTGGCCTCTGGGACCTTAAACTGTCCTCTTGTGTCTCTTCTGTTAGGGCACCAAGAAGTCAGTGTATCTGCAAACTTCTTCCTTCTCCAGAGCGATGAATTCATAAGCAAGACTTGCCAAAATTCTTTTTTTTTTTTTAATTTAAGATTTTATTTGTTCACTTGAGAGAGAGAGAGAGACAGACAGACAGAGGGCATAAGCAGGGGGAACGGCAGGCAAAGGGAAAGGGAGAAGCAGGCTCCCCACCGAGCTGGGAACCTGACCTGGGGCTTGATCCCAGGACCTGGAGATCATGACTTGAGCCAAAGGCAGATGCTTAACCATCTGAGCCACCCAGGTGCCTTAGACTTGCCAAAATTCTTAAGCCTTTCTACCAAATAAAGAGAAAATCCAGGAGCTGGAGTGGGGGTGGGGCATGGTGTGGGAGCAACAGCATCTTGGTTCCACTTCCTCTTCGGATCCAAGTGCTTACGGAGTTTCAGCGGGGAAGCTGGGCTAAAGAGCATTGGTAGTAAGTACTGGGAGTATGAAGTCAGCATCCCATCTCATATACAACCTTACATCCCCGTCACTTGGCTTTAATTAGATGTAAAACCAGCCTAGCCGGAGTCCTGTGGTTTGTCTTCGCTGACCTTCCTCCTCGGTTATTCATGCATTTGGTGAAGGAGCAGGTCCCAGCGCTGGCCACTGACTGTGTGCCCCGTTTTCTACTTGTCCTTCCCTGCCCTGCCGTCAACGCCTTCCAGCTACCATCAGGCCACATCAGATAGTAGGATCCTTGCCTGGATGATTCTTGGACCTCTTGTTAACTACAATCCCCGTATAATAAGTGCGCCATGCAGACAGGCTGTTAATCTGTGGTTTCACCTTTTGCCCCTCTCCCCCCATCTCCTTACGGCATGTCCTCTCAGTAGATTAAAATAAAACAAAGAAGGAGGGCATTCCTAATCGGTTAATTTTCCGATTTTCCCAGATTAGCAGGGAGTCTCTGGGAAAATTCTGAATTAGTATTACGAGTCTTGTTACTGATTTTAACAGGAGGCTGAGCAGTGGCAAAGTTAAGTGGGCAGTCCTGGGAGCCCCAGGGTGGAGAAGCCCTTGGAAGGTTTGATGGTCAAGGCCAGCACGATGTGGTGGAAAAACCCTGACCTAAAGCAGAACGAACTGGGCTCTCGCCCAGCGTTGTCATTAGCCAGCCGGGGGCAGTCACACTGGGCCAGGCTCCTGGTCGGCAGAACCAGAACCCTGGGTGGCTTATGAGAACACTGAGGCTCCCTGTAGCCGTAACTGTCTGTGGTTCTGTTCTTCAGCTGCTAACCTGCAAAACACAATCACCGCGCTTTGCCGCTGTTGAAATTGACGTGATTTAATGAAGCCCATTCTTTTTTTTTTTTTTTTAAAGATTTTATTTATTTATTTATTTGACAGAGATAGAGACAGCCAGCGAGAGAGGGAACACGAGCAGGGGGAGTGGGAGAGGAAGAGCAGGCTCCCAGCAGAGGAGCCCGATGTGGGGCTCGATCCCACAATGCCGGGATCACGCCCTGAGCCGAAGGCAGGCGCTCAACCGCTGTGCCACCCAGGCGTCCCAATGAAGCCCATTCTTAATGAACTTAATACCGTAACAGGTGTCTGCTAAATTTTAAAACCTGTCTTTTCCTATTTTTATTATAAAAGCATCTTCTACCTGTATGCTTCTCATGATTGGTTTTTACCAGCGCCTCTCCCTTCTCTTCATCATCCCCACCCTTTCCACCTCCTTCTTCAGGGTTCACAGTGTTGATGGTGGGCACCTGTCATCCCAGACTGTTCTGGGCATGCATAAGTATGTATCCATATAGATAGAAATTTCTTTGGACTATATAAAGGGATCATACTATACAGATGCTTCTGAAACTTGTGATTTTATTAATTAGCATTGTGATAGGCAAACAATACAAAACCATATTCCATGAACAGTAAGTCTCCCTCTCACCCTGAATCCCCAGTTCCTCCTCCTTAGAGGCCGTTGTTTGTGTATCCTTCCAGAAATTTTCTGTGTGGATAGACGAACATGTGTGTCCAGCTGAGTGTTTTTTTTTTTTAAGATTTTATTTATTTATTCAACAGAGATAGAGACAGCCAGCGAGAGAGGGAACACAAGCAGGGGGAGTGGGAGAGGAAGAAGCAGGCTCCTAGCAGAAGAGCCTGATGTGGGGCTCGATCCCGTAACGCCGGGATCACGCCCTGAGCCGAAGGCAGACGCTTAACCGCTGTGCCACCCAGGCGCCCCTAGCTGAGTGTTTTTTAAATGCAGTGGGAGCACACCATTCACCCTTTAACTCTTTGCTGCTGCTTTTTCTTTTGTTTCGTGTTGACACTGTATTTTAGAGATGATTCCATATCAAATAATCCATGTAAGTATTTAGTAAGTGTTTGGCTACGTTAATTACTGTCATCAGCCCATAAAGTGTTATTACTCTTTGTTTTGTTCTGGGCTGCAAAACATTCCACCGTGGGGTTGTGCTAATTCCTTATTGGTGGACAGCGGACATTTCTGCTGTTTGGCTATTATAAATAATGCTGCAGTGAACACCTCTGTTCCCAAGTCTTGGTGTAGATGTGTGACTGTATCTGCAGAAGGTCCTGTTGGAAGAATGTGCCTTCTGAATTTTTTGTCACTTAGAAGGCAGTCTGGCGATTGGCTGAGCTTATTTAGTTCCTGCCAGGACTATCAGAGAGTGCGTGTTTCCTCTGTTCTTTCCAGAACTTCCTGGTCACGCTTCCTAACTGATAGGTGAAGGTGATACTATGTTTCCATTTGCATTTCTTTTACTAATGTAAAACGGAATGTTTTCCCGTTATTATTAGGGTTGTTTTTTTTCTGTGCTCTGTTACGCCTTTGCCTTTCTTTTCATTCGTCACTATTAATTTGTCACTTAGAAATTCATTTTGCAGATATTTACAATTTTATATAGTCAGATTCGTCTTTTCCTTCATGGCCTCTACGTTTTCAGTCTTGATGCGGAAGATTTCTCCTACTCCAAGATTATCAAAAAGTTCCCCTGTGTCTTCTCTCATGATACTTTTATAATTTTTTTTTAATCTTTAGATCCTTGAGCCAGTGAAGTCTGTCTTTAATTTTAAGAATGGATTGTGGTTCAGCTTATGTTTGCTTGGGTGGCCGGACACTGAAAACCACAGGGTTGCTGGAGCAGGCCGAGCACAGAACACAGGACAAGGCGAGTTAGTATTGTGATGTAATTAATAGTTTCCACGAATTAAAATTCCCATTCTGTCCTGCATAATTCACACCATAGCTTCACACCCCTCGCCCCCGCTCTCCCTCGCCACCCATGAACGTCTCTTACGTAGAAGAAAAGCCTTCTGCTCTGTTGACAATTTACCACTAAATGAAACACATTGATACTTATTCTTGATGTTGCATTGATCAAAAAGCACATATTTGGCCTTTTTTTTTTTTAATTTTAAAATTTTTTTTTAGAGAGAGAGAGCATGAACAGGGGGAGGGGCAGAGGGAGAGGGAAAGAGAGAATCTAAAGCAGGCTCCCCACTCAACATGGAGCCCAACGCGGGGCTCGATCTTATGACCCTGAGATCATGACCTGAGCCGAAATCACGAGTCTGATGCTCAACCGACCGAGCCACCCAGGCGCCCAGCCCACTGTTTCTTAGTTGCAGTTGCCACTTCGTGGTTTCCGAGATGGGGTCCTTGGTGACATACAGGAAGTAGAAGAGCAGTGGTAGCGATTTTCCTTGGGGAAGCGTGCTTGCGTTCTGGAATGTGGAGAGAATGCATTCATTTATTTCTTCACTTATTTTAATATCTGAAGCCACTGACACAGCTTAGGTACACTGGTTCGGGGATTTATGATTTTACTAACTGCTGCCTGTTACCGGGGAGCTTTTTTACGGATTTTTAAAAAAATTATTATTATTTTACTAGCAAACTAGCTCTTTCTATTCAAAATTAGCAACAGAAGTTGTAGCTTTCCTGGGCCGTGGTCCCACACCTCCCGCAGGAAATGGTGATGTTAATACTTGATTTTGCCAATTTCTCGGAAATACTTTGGGCCTCCACGCAGCGTTTGCTATCCCTCTCTTAAATAGAAAAATGTCTCTAAATCTAAAGCAGCAGTCTCACTAATGTCTTGTGGCCGGGGTGACTCTGGATTACCAGAGTTTCAGGTCTAATAAAACAAAAGCCATCTAATAAAAACCTCAAAGCCAGATAAAATCCATGTGCTGAGATGGCTTATTTCTGTACTTAGTTTTTATGTCTTGTGTCCGATATGTCCTTTCAGAAGGATCGGTTAGCTTTCTCCCCTTGTTCTTTTTACGGCAGAAATTTTCTCCCTGAACATTTTATTTTGTTTTTAAACACACATGAGCGTGCACACACACACACTCAGCCTAGAAGAACTCATTTAGCTTGCTTCAAGAAAGCTAGTGCAGAAAACTCTGGATTTAGCCCCAATTTATTTTTTTAACCATACTCATGAATTGTGCCGGAAAAGGTGTTAGCGATTATCTGTTATCTGGCATTGCATTTAAAGAAATGGAAATCCACAAAGGGGGTTCCAGATCATAGATAGCGTTCAGAGCCAGACTATAGGCTTTGGACTCCTGGTTTAACACGCTTGCTAGAATAACACATTGAAATCCGTTTCGTTCTTTGTAATTGTCTTTAGAGTCAAATATCATGCCGAGTATTTAAATAATGAACTGATGGGAGCTCCTTTTAGCGCAAATCTGTCGCATAGAGTAGCACTTTACAAAATCTATTCTAGGTGTGTTAATAGGCATGGACATGGAAGAAAGAAGGCAGTATAGAGAACCTCTTTCCTTCCTTACAGAGTGTCTTAGGGTACTAATGTCTAGGAAAACACCCTTGAACACTGGCACCTATAACTGAAAGCCCAAGGAATCCGAGTCAGATGGCTCTGCTGACAGGACTAATCATTTCAGTGTTGGTCGCTGGGAGGAAGGTGCTTTCTCCCGGCTGTCTTTCTCCGCAGTGGGTCTGTTTCAGAACCCTGCTCTGGTTCTGTCAAGGTCCTTTCCTTGGAAGATCTGTGATGTCAAAGGTCAGAGCAGGAGGAGGAGAAGAACAGTTCAGATCTCTTCCGGCCGTGAGTGCTTAGAGTCTGTAACGGTTACAGCCGACTGGGAGGGCTCACTTACTAACAGCATAGGTAAACTGAGGTAACCCACCCACCGTTGGACCTTAACGAGACGCCTGCAGAACACAGCTTGAAGGAGACCGAAGACAGAACCTGCTGGATGAACTTGTAACTCGAGAGAGACTGCTGGTGGCCTCCTTTAAGAACGAGGGTGCAGAACCAGATCTTATCAGGTAGGACGCTTTCATTTACAGGGATTACGTGGTGGGCGAAGATGTGTTTGCAGGGATTGCAGATTTGTTTCCTGAGCGGCTTAATTTAACTAGTAAAATATACTCCGCTCCTTTATAGTGTCTGTCATTTTCTTTCAGTTTAGTGTTCCTTAATGTTCTCAATTTAGTAAACCGGTAGGTTCAGCCGAATCCCATCCTGAGGGAGGAATGTCTGGGGAGAGCAGACGATGTCAGCAAATCTCCTTTGCATTCTTTGCCTGCTTTCTGTTATGTTAGCCATCTTTTAAACTCCTGAAGTCATGTATTCATCCGTGGGGGGAAAAGAGCTGTTTTTTTTTTTTTTCCCCACTGGCACGTTAGAAAGCTGTGTCCTAATAAGACTTGTCGTCCTTGGCTCACGAAGGTAGGGGAGTCGGGCAGGTGGGTTCTTGCCCATTCTGTGCCCGGGAGTGATTCACACGCCAACACAGTGGACGGCCGCTCTGTACCCAGCCCTGTCGGAAGACCCGGAGAAGCCGTCCAGCTCTCCAGGGTTGGGGTTAACAGACCCTGTATGGTTACGTGTTTAGAACTGGCCTCCCCCTGCTTCCAGAACTCCTCCGTGGGGACCATCACAGAAGGACATGAACTTAGGATAGAAACTCGCTTACTCTCCCTCTTCCCTGCTAGGGATGAGGCTTTCATTCTGGAGAGGAGCTTGTTTCTGCGGAGTTCCCGGTCAGGAATAGCATGGCTTCCCAAGGGCAGTGGTGTTTGACCTCTAGCCACACGTTACTAGGCCCTACCTCAGACGATTCGANGGGGGGGGGGGGGGGGGGGGGGGGGGGGAAGGAGGGTCCCAGGTGAGGCCCATAGGCAGCCAGGATTGCAGACCACTGACCTGGGGCAAGCTGAGGGGAATGAACCAGTTTCCTGTCAGCCTCAGACCTCTCGGGAGCATGTGATCCAGGGTTTGTAACCTCTCCTGGGCAGGGTTTGTGAGAAGCCTCGGGTGGGTGGGATATTTCTCTGGTGGTGGTCCAGGGCGGGTGAAATCGGCCACACGAGCAAGGCGACCCATGGACAGAGTCCGTGCCATCTGTCAGGAAGGGCCTTTACCCTGAAGGAAGAGGTCCCAGTAGTCCAGAAAGCGAGCAGAGGCATACTCAGGAGGCAGGGTCAAGTGCAGAGGCCATGGGCAGCGTCTGCAAACCCCTGCTTTGTGGTCAAGGAGGTAGTGATCGTGACGGACGGTGATAGTTACCCCCCCCAAGAGTTTGCTACGTGCCAGGCTCTGCTTATTGCTCTTCATTGTGTCATTTAAAGATGCCGAGGGGGCCACCTTATGTACTAGGCCTTCATGGGTTTTGTGGGTGTTCTAGGCCCCTCTTGCTTGTCACCTGTCTTCTCCCCTGTGATCGTCTCAGTATCCTTGTTATTTAAAGTGTGACCTCCGTACAGGTGTCTGCACCACCCGGGAGCTTGTTAAAAATGCAGAATCTGGGGTGCCTGGGTGGCTCAATTGTTAAGCGGCTGCCTTCAGCTCAGGTCATGTTCCCAGGGTCCTGGGATCAAGCCCCATGTCGGGCTCCTGACTCAGCAGGGAGCCTGCTTGTCCCTCTCCAGCTCCCTGTGCTTGTGTTCTCTCTCTCTCTGTCTCTCTCTCGCGCTGTCTCGCTCTGTCAAATAAATAAATAAATAAATAAATAAAATCTTAAAAAAAAAATGCAGAATCTCAGACCCCGCCCCAGACCTTCTGAATCTGCATTTAAAAAAAAAAATTTATTTTAAGTAAACTCCACGTCAAACATGGGGCTTGAACTCAGGACCCTGAGGTTAAGAGTCACGTGCTCTACCCACTGAGCCAGCCAGGCGCCCCTGAATCTGCATTTTTAAACAAGATCCTCAAGTGATTTGAATGCACCTTACAATTTGAGAAATACGGCGCTCTATCCTTTGCTCTTAACAGCGGCACTTGGCATCCAGCTCACCCAGGAGGCTTATAAAAACAATAAAAAGAGGAGAGAGAGAGAGAAGAGAAAAGGCGTACAAGTGTCGGGACTGTGTCCTTGCAGGGTTGGGTTAGTAGTCCAGTGTGAGGCTGCCCGCTCACGTCCGCTGCGTGCTTTCAGGGCGCCGGGCACGTGCTGAGCTCCATGTGCGCATTTGCTCGGGGGATCTTGAGCACATATGTCCATTTTATGCTAGGGGTCTGGAGGGGTCAGGAAACTCGTGCAAGGTTCTAAAACCAATCAGTCTCAGAGTTCGGGTTTCACCCAGATGTGAGCATCTTCAGATGAGAACTCTTCACCCTTGTCCCATGAGAAGGGCGGGACTCCGTCAGCACTCAGCTCTGTGGCTTGCTGGTCTCCCAGCCATCTGGGCTTGAGAATCAATGACCTCGAAGTGCGGGTATGTGTGCTGTCTGTCTTTCATTGTCGTGAGGGCCAGATGGGGTGATCAGTGTGCGAAGGGCTTTGTGAACTCCAAAACCTTCCCAAGTAGAAGATGTTCTTTCTGGCTCATTGTTCCGCCGTCGGGCCAGGAGGGAGCTCACGCGGCTGCCTGCTTCCCCCCTCCCCACCCCTTCTGTCCCACCCCTGGCCTCCCCGACTGACCAGTCCTGTTCTAGCATGCCTGCCCATTCTCCTCTTCCAGATCTCGTCATGTCCCCTTTCCTCAGTGCCCGGCTTGCTGCTCGTTGTCTTATTAGCAAATGGTCGCACATGCATTCTAGCCACAGAATCCATGGCGGGCAGTGACTTATCTTCTGGAGCTCTGTCACCTGAAGCCTCCTTGGGCCCCAGTAAATTGATGGATGGGAGAATTTTAGAGTAGTCGGCGGATTAGCGGCCGAGGTATTTTGGGTGAGATGTCTGAAGTCCTACTATGCCTGCCTCCTCCTCGCCCTAAGGCTGATCCGCACGGTGGGCCTAAAGGTGTTGCTTGTAGGGGAATGGTTGGGGTGGCATGGGGACAGAGGGGCCACACTGAAGAGGAACCACAAAGCAGCGATGACCAAGGCCCTGGGGGGTTGAGATCATTGAGGTAACCAGCCAGGCTTATCTGCAGGATCTCAAGACGAAACCAAGGGAAGCACATATATTGTGTCTTGTCTGCGTGCTCAGGAACAGTAGTCTAGAATAGATCAGAATCAGCTCCCAGAAGAATTCTGTTAGAAGTGGGTAAGTACTGTGGAGAAGACGATTTGAGGAAGGTACGAATGGGTGGAACAGAATGGATAGAGTGGTCCGTTCCGGGTGGCATGGGCTAGCCAAGATTCAGAAGCCAGTGTGGGAGTACTGACGTCCATGGAGAAAGGAAGTGCAGGTAAGCCGAGGAAAGGTAATGCTAGGTGGCCTGGAAGGTGAATTGTTGGTGAATCCTTATCGGGCCAGGATTGCTTTCGACCCACCGTACTCCCCCCGCCAACAGGAATGCGTGCATACACGCCTGTCTGTGAGTTTGCTAGAGCTGCTGGCGGCTTAACTACCAGAATGTCTTCGCTCACAGTTCCAGAGGCTAGACGTCCAGACCAAGGAGTCACGTGCAGGGTGGTTCCTTCCGAGGGCCATGGTAGGGGGTCTGTTCGAGGCCTCTCTCCTGGGCTTGTATGTAGTTGGCTGACTTCATATGGCCATTCCTCTGTGTGTGCGCCAGTGTTGAAAGTGCCCCTAAAGGTACCAGTCATGCTAGATGATGGCCCACCCTAACGACCTCATTTTAGTTTAGTTACCTCTTGAAAGAGCCCGTCTCCAAATATTGTTGCGTCCTGAGGTATGTACTAGGGTTTTGCACTTCAATATTGGAGTGTTTGTGGGGACACAGTTCAGCCCAGAACTCAGTCCCAGCAGTGCGAGTCCCCTAGCTATTCCAGGAGGATGTGATCAATGAGAAGAGGACGTGTCCTAGATAAAGGCATCCTCAAATACTCTGTAGGGAAATCCCTGGGAAATCTGCTGGGCCGTGAGAGGGACACCTAGGTGGCACTGACCCAGCTCGGCAGGGAAGCCAGCACCATGGCAGACACGCCAGGGGCAGGAAATAAGTAACTTGGTGAGCGTATGAATGAAAGAATGTTGAAGTCTAGGCTAGAAGTCGATGGTCTCAGGTTGGAAGTCCGCGTTTCCGGTCTTTGATTTCACTCACCTGCCTACGTCGGAGTGTTATTTTTGCCCTTGGTACCCCTGATCCCCACACTTGAGGCCTCCCCGGCCCTCCCCAACTTCTCGTACCCTAATGATTCTTTCACTAGCCTTCTGAGGATCTGCGTTCGGATGTAGACATGAGCAGTTCGGGTTCACAGTTCAGCTCGTCCTTTTGCCTCCTGACTGTCAGGATGCCGGGTCATTCCTGCTACCGGCCATCTGGGACTGTTTGGCTCCATCTTTGGAGAACCCTCACTCCCTTCTCTGCTGGTCACTTTCTCTGACTCACAAAGACTTCCCTCCGCCCTCCCCATGGCTGATTCCTGGTTCTGGGCTCCTCCACTGTTTTTTCTACTTCTCCGATCTCCAGATCCCTCCAGCAATTTTGTTTGCTTCTGTCACCCTTTCTGTCAATGCGGGGTCGCATTGTCACTGGCAGGGGCGGGGGGCTGGGTGGTGGCACATGCCCTCCTCGCCTTGGGTCACGACCTGGAGAAATAACATGGGCCAGAAAGCCTTATCAGACCTTCAGCATGTGATAGACACGCTCTCTGTGGCACGGTCTATCACTAATGCCACACCGCCACCACGACACGCTCGCTGTGGCAGACCTGGGGTGGATCTGCTCATGAGTATCTCGAAGCCCCCGTGATAACCAGCAGCCGGAGCCTGAGATCATGGGGAGCCCCCGCCTCTCCCTCTGCTTCCGGTTTCCTTCGTGTGACCCCTCCTCCTCTCTTGCCTGTACCCTGGACCCTTAGCCTCCTCTCTCCCAGGGGTCCCCCGCCCCTCCCCTTCCTCCTTTCCCTTCCTCTTCATATGTGGCCCTTATTAAGGAGAGAGAGGATTGTCAGACCTCAGTTTGGATTAGCATCTCCTTGAACCGGACATTAATGTGGCAATCCCGCCGTTGAATGTAGAGCTGTCATGTGATGGAATCTTCGTTGTACCTTACGGATTAACTGATCATTATTCAAGAGCAGTAAACCTTGAGGTACGACCGCGGTCTAAATAAGCAATGGTTGACTAATTTAGGGCATTCGGAAACTCGTTAAAGAAGTCTCTGGGTGACAATGTCTCTCAGAAGATAAGCTGTGACTTAGAAAGCGGTGACAGCTTCTGATTTTTAAATCCTGCTGCCCTTTCTATCTGAGAGCATTGCGGAGTCTCACAATTAGTTAAATCTTTGTCTGGAGAAAGAGAAAGAGGAAAAAAAATCCTCGCATACTCCACTGCTCTGCGAGCATCTCAAAGATTATGTGATTAACTCGGCTGTGGTGGGTGGCTAATTGGCTAAGCTTTAATCCTCACACCACCAACTATACTGAGGATTATAGGAAATAGGAAGTTATTTAGATGTCAAGATGGTAGCTGTGTGTCCGGAACAGCATAGTAGTAAGCAGACCGACTGCCAAAATCAAAAGAATAACGATGATAATGGAATGTTCACATTTTCTTAGAGCGTGAACTTTACACTTGGTTTCAGATATCCGTCTTTGAGCGGCTAAAAAAAAAGTGTGATACCCCCAGTTTGTATTTCATCTCAGTGTCACCGTATCGGAATCCAGGGCGGGCGAAAAAAAAGCCTACGTGAAATTTTACATTACGAGCACCCCTCCCCCATTTTAAGTCGCTGCAAGTTTTATTTCAAATTAAAGCCTGAGTTACAAGAAGGATGATTCGTATCTTTCCTAAAGAGTCATTGGTTTATATTTTATGTTGCTTCAAGTTATTAACACACGAGCAACCTACTTTTCTAGAAGTAGGAAGTAAAGAATGCGTACCTGCATAAGTAATATATTCATATGGCTGAAAAATGTAAAAAACATTTAACAAGATATTGGGGGACAGGCCTCCCTCCCGCTACGTTCCCCACTTCTGGACATAAATGTCACTGTTACAAATCATTGACATACCCTTACCAAGTTCTCTTAAGCATATACCAGCAAATAACAATATGTTTCCATATTTCCCTCCGTCTTTTACACAAATGATACCTACCATTCTACCACACTTTTCGGTCACCTAATCAAATATATTAGAGAGCTTCCCAAACCAGCAGGTTTTGTCATTCGTTTCTATAGCTTTATAATATTTCATTATGTGCATGTACCGTAATTTCTTCGGCTAGCTTCCTGTTAACAGATGTGTGTATTATTTCTAGTCTATTACACATATATTTTATATGTGTGCCTATCTACTTCATACATATACTTTTTTCTGCTACAAAAAGATGGTGGTGAATAACCTTACACTGAAGGGAGTTCACATGTGGGAAAGTCTGTCTCTGGATAGGTTCTTACACGTAGGATGGCTCAGTCAGAGGGTGTATACACTCGTAACTCTCACAGAACCAGTGTAGACCTACGCTAGCCGTTCATACGAGCACCTGTTTCCATACAGTCTGCCCCAGAGATGGTGTTTAATTAATTAAACTCTGGCTTCCTATTCCAATCTAATACATGAAGATAGTTATTTCTTAGTGGAGTTTTATGTAGTTATTATATATAATTATAATGAACCAAGGTTATCAGGAAATTCTCCTGTGCTTCTGTTGAGTATACTTTGGGGATTTTATTTTATAACCGTTAAATACTTGATCCACTTGGAATTTAATTTGGTGAAGAGTATGAATCCCACTTTTTTTCCCACGTGGCTATCCTAGTTTTTTGACTGACTCTGTTTTTTACTGCCTCGAATGATCCATTTGCACAAATTTTGAGATGATGAGCTTTGTAATATCGTAGATCTGTGTTTGTCTACATATATATATTTGGATCTGTTTCTGGACTTGTGGTGTGTTCTGGGGGTCTCTCTGACTACTCGTGTGCTAGCACTTTTACTTTCGAGGCTTCGTTATATGTTTTAATACATGCTTGGGGCTGCCACCTGTCATTACACTTCTTTTTTTTAAGAGTTTTGATTTTTTTTTAAAAACTTGAATTCTAGAATCAGCTAACCCGGTTTTGAAAAGGGACTTAAACCTTTAAGAAGGTTTTAAGAAGGGAAAAATCACTTTTTAAAAATTGGCATTCCATTAGATCTTGAAACCCTTTATAATGTTGACTCTCCCTCTCCAGGAACATGTCTCCATTGGGCCAAGCTGTCTTTCAGGGCTTTCAGAATGTCTTCAAGTGAGCTGTACATTTCTGGTTTTTAAAGTATTTTTAGGTATTTTGTGTTTTTGGTGGTTTCGAATTCACTTTTTCATGCCATCATGCTTTTTGGTTGTCGTTTATATGGAAGCTGTTCATACGCTATTAATATCATAACCACTCTCTTACTGCTCTGATTGTTTCTAGACTTTCTGTTGATTCTCTTATATTTTCCAGTTATATTTATTTGTTTTTAAGAGAAAGGAAGCAGTTCCTGGAAGCTTCCCAATCGATAAACTGGCTCAAAATAGAGCTAGGCTCGGCTTGCATCACATGCTAGGTTATGCCAAAAACCATGGAAGAATGGAGTTGCTATGACTGGTTTGGGTCTGCCCAGGAGACATGTATCCCTGAGCTGAAACTGAGGATGGGCTCATGTTCCCCGAGCAGTGGAGCCTTCAACAGAATCAAGGTTCTGATAAGGAGTGAGAAGAGACTTCGTGAAATGGGGTAGGCAAGCCGTAATGACTGCATCAGCCCTCCCCCACAGCTCTTCCAGAAGCGCTAACTCACTACATCTCGAGGTGTCCTCTGATCCCGGACATGGAAGGTTCTCGAGTTCTGTGACCGCCCTAAGGACCTTCATCTCCTGTTGCTTCTCCTGTTCACTGGCCTTCTGGGTGATTTTATTTAGGTTCACGTGGAACTTAGATAATCACTTGAAACCTTCAATTCACTTTTTAAGGAAGTGGGGATATTTACCGCTACCACCTGTCTGCCTAAAGACGTTTAGGAGATACGCTTTTGAAGTTCAACATGGTTCTTATAGTGACACATTTGTGCAGTTTCATAGAGCTGGTTTCTTCTGCAGACAGATGATCTCACGCATTTTATGTCAGTTGTTGTGTAACTCTCGTTTGGGAGGTAATAGCTTCTGAGCTCGTCTCCAGTCTGGAGAAATGCAATAGGTTTATTCGATGCATGGACTGATACTTCATATGATAAGAGGGAGTATTTAGAGTAGGGACTGACCTGAAAAGTCTGGAATGTATATTGTCTAAGTACAATTTTTTTTCTGTATTGACTACTGGTCCGATAAGCCACCATGCAGTGTGTATAGTGACCACATTTCCTTGGGGAGAAAAACTGAGTATGTCACATGACAGTGGTTTTTGTGACTCCTTTTGTGGAAGAGGCAGTTTGGTTGGAGGGTTAGGCCAAAATGTTGACACTTTGGGATATTCCAGTGGTTTGTGGGAACTGACAGAATTTTTAAAAATATAAACTTGATCTAAAAGTGGTGCATCATGTTGTAAACACCCAAACTGTACAAAAGAGTAATCAATGAAAATTGGAGCTCCCTCCCACTTCAACACACATGGAGTTCCTCATTTCTTCCCCAGAGGCAGCCACTTCTAACAGTTTTTTAATGTGTCCTTCCAGAGAGATTCTACATATATGCGTACACACACACACACACACACACACACACACCTCCGATCTCCCTCTCACCTCTTTTATTTTTAACATGAATTATAGTATAATATGCCCTCTTGACTCTCTGCACTGTCTTTTCAGCTCCACGGGATATCTTGGAGATTATGAAGTAGAATGTTTAAACTAATACTCTTAAACGTCTTAGAAGTGTCTCAGAACTTGACAGAGTAGCTATTCGAAGTTTTTTGGTGATGGATGTACTCTCAAGACTGACAATCACTCAGATGGATCTCTGCAGTCATTTTAGTCCAGTTTTTTTTTTTTTCTCTCCATGGGATAGGAAAGGAACTCTATCAGCAGCCCAACTTCCATATAGATACTGAGTGGAAAGAAAGATTATCCATTTGGATGACTGATCAAGCAAGTGAATTTAAAGACCTTGAGATGTGAATAAATATTAGTCATTGCAATCCCACAGCATTAATTGAGTCGACAAAGCTACCCAGTGATAACCCGTGAAATGTGATGAATGTAATCTGTCCATAGACAGGTTAGCAGCAGTAACCTGATGGCTTCTCTCCTCAGAAGGTTCTGAAAGCTGGACAACAAAGAAATATCAAATAAAAAAATTTTAAGATGCCACTTATTATAGCATTAAAAACATGAAATATGTAGGAATAAGTCAAATGAAAGGTGCACGAAACCTCTACACTCCAAACTATAACATTGTTTAGAGAAATTAAGGAAGAACTAAAAGATATACCACGTTCAGGGATTGGAAAACTCAATATTGTAAAAACGGCAGCTCTTTCAAGATTCACCTGTAGGTTCAGAACAAACCCATTTAGAGTCCCCAGCCAGTTTTGTTTTTTGTTTTTTTTTTTGTCATTTAAGAAGATGATTCTGAACTTTGTATGGCATTTAAAAGAGCCAGGAAAAGCCAAGGCAATTTTGAAGAACAAAAGGGATGAGGGCTCATGTTATCAGTTATCAGGACTTGCCATACAGCTATATTGTGATGTGGGCACAAGGATAGTCAAATAGTCCAGTGGAACAATACAGAGTCTGAACATGTATTTCCACTTGACCCATGACAAAGGTGCACTGAGTGTAGTGGAGAAAAGACAGTCTCTTCAATAAATAATGTTAGGTCAGCTGGATATGCATATGGAAGGAAAAGAATCTTAGCCTTTGTGTCACTCTCCATAAAAATCAGTACCAAAAGGATTGTAGATCTAAATATGGAAGGTGAAATGAGCGTTTATAGGAGAAAACATAGGACAATGTCTTTATGAGCTTGGGGTGGACAAGCATTTCTTACAGGACACATAGAGCATTCAACATGAAAGAAACACACGGTAAGTTGGACCTCCTTAAAATAAGAAATTCTTTTTATCAAGAGATACCACAAAGCATGAAGGACAAGCCACAGAATGAGAATCTGTATTTGCAGTGCATATATCCGACACCCGAGTCGGATCCAGAGTATGTAAAGAACCCCTCTAATGTAAGAAAATGACTTGACAACCCACTGGGAAAAAGAGGCAGAAGACTAGAATTTGGACTTCACAAAAGAGGACACGCAGTTGCTGGTGAGCCTGTGAAAAGATGTGCCACTTAACTAGCCATCAGGAAGGTGCCGAGCAAAACCATGGTACCAGACCATTGCACCTACCAGAATGGCGGAAATTAAAATGGCAGACGGGTCAAGTGTTGCTGGATGTGGAGTGGCTGGAATTCTCACACCCTGCTGGTAAAACTCTCTCTCAGTTCTGCAGCCACTTTGGAAAACCGTTTGAGTGTATCTCCTAAAACTGAGCGGTACAACAGCATGTATAAGACTGTGTTATAGCAGCGTTATTAATATTCCTACCTGGAAACAACTCAGTGAAACCTACACTTGGGGGGTAAATACGTGAGGGCATATTTATACAGTGATACTACGCAGAAAATTTATACAGCTGCATGCCACACGATGGGTAAATCTCACAAACATCATCTTGAGCAGATGAGTCTGACTTCAGAGCACATTGTAAGATTCCATTCCTGTAAAGGCAGAACTTCCTTGTGGTCTGACAGATCCCGGAAGTGGGTCCCTTTGCGGGAAGCAGTGAGTAAGAAGGGGGCACAAGAGATCCTGGTGTTCTGCTAGCGTTCTGTTTCTGGCTAGGGTGGTGACCAACTGGGGGTGTTCCCTTCGCAAGTTATCTTTGAGCTGTACACTTATGACTTTTCTGTGTATATGTTCTACTTGAGCTTAAAAATATGTATAGGAGTACCTGTATACATACATACATTTGACATATTATACATGCAGACAAGTATCTACATGCCTGTGTGTGTGTATATATATATATATATATATATATACTTGTATATGTACTTATATGTAATGTAATATAGAATAAGTATAGTAATCACATACAATGTAAGCTCATATAACATATGTATACTTACAGATACATTTATTAGTGTGTGTATATATAACCATATATACTTATGTGTGAGTATACATACATGTGTGCACTTATATACGTACATATGGATACGTATGCGTGTACACACACACACACACACACTAAGAGCTATGTCCTGAACAGACCACAAGATGGAGACGTGAGTCAGCAGAACCAGAGAAAAACGTCACTCAGCCCTTCCCAGTGTGTGGATACTGAGAAGTTAGGATTTTTCTCCCTTGAGAGTGAGGGGGGAGTGCTTGCTCAGCTTGCTCGTGCCTCCCGCCTTCAGCAAAGGAGCCTTGTCGCCCTTCTGTTTTGTCTTCATCTTCCTCCTCCTTCCCTTCCTCTGTTAACTGTAAGCCTGTTTGTCATTTGAAAACTTCCCCTCGGTGACTGTAGACCCCTGCGCAGACTGTCCTCCCGTTCTTGCTTCTCTCTTTCAGTCATCTTCCTTCCTCATCTTTAGATCTTTTTCTTCCATTGCTCTTCCCCTCCCCCCACCCTGGGGGGAAAATGTGTGATTCTGGCATTTCTTGATTTTAGTGTTGTTTCCTACTCTTAATTTTAAAAGCAGAGGGATGCATTCAATACCACTTCCTGTCTTCACTTACGTTGTGGATCTTCGCACCCCTAGTATCTTCCCTCCCTTTAATTCCCCTCCCCGCGGAAATGACTCGTCCTTAATTGGATCTCAGACAAATTACCAACAAGATACAGGCTCATTATAACAAGTCAAACCATACTGAGGTGTAGCCAAAAATTAATTCTCTCCCTTTCTTTCCCTCCAGTGCCATCATCCTAAAGTAACTAGTGTTAACTGTTTGGACGATTTCCTTCCCCACATTTGTCTGTGTTTATACAAATATTTGCAAATATATTTACATACATATGCATTTTCCTTTCCTTTTTTTTTTTCCCCCCAATGAAGACAGAGTTGTCCTATACATATTACTCTGTAATTTACTTTTTTCATTTCTGGACAGCCCACCAAATCTAGATCTAGCAAATTCTTTTCGGTGGCTGCATTATTCCACAATATAAGTATGTAGTCATTCATCCAGCCGCTCCCCATTTGATGGATACTGAGTTGCTTAGTTTTTTGCTATGACAAGTAAAGGTGGCAGTCAGGATCCGTGGTGAACGCGGCTTCTATTTCTGTAGGACACGGTCCCCAAAGTGGGGTGACTAGAATGAAGGGACGGGTACCGAAGTTCAACAGGCACTGCCATTTCTATTCCTGAAAGTCCCAGTGCCTCCCAGTCCCCCCAGCGCCATATGGGGGGAGTCCTGTTACAGAACTGCTTGGGTTTTGTTGATCAGATGGGCGAAAAATGGTATCTTGTTTTGGAATTGCAGTCCTTAACCTCTGATGTATTTGTGACTTTTGATGGGAAGATAAAAAGATTCCTTACCCCTGCGTGTATTAATTTTAAATTATAAAAACCACGTGGGAATTGAAAATTCCAGTCTATGAAGAAGCAGGGAGAAGAACCCCAAAATCACCTACACGCACTGTATCATAAGTTATGTATGTTGATTTTTTTTTTTAAGGCCTATTAATACTTTCCAACTTGGGCTTTTTATAAGTGAAAATGTGTAAGAAACTGGAAAAAGCGTTTTCTGGCTTATTAAAAGTGGCTTTCTGTTCCTCCCTCCCTCTCTTGCCTGTTTGCCAAGCACTTTCAGATATTATTGGAGCCTCATAATAATCTTTGGGGTAAGAGAGGAGAGAGGAGGGCCGGTTTGCAGATGGGGAGACTGATCCCCAGAGAAGCCAGCATACCCGAGGTCAATAAATGGGAGCGAGAAAAGAGAACTCAGGTTTCCCTGTCCTTTGCTGTAGGTTTTGTCTCTTGGGGCTTCCCTCTCTCGATTTTAGTCTCCTACCATGGTTCCCTCGTAGGGACCCTCATTGGTTCGTTTCTCCCTGGCTTCGAGTACTTTGTCCTTCTTCCTGATCCGTGTATGTAACACACAGTGTTCCCTCCATACGTTCAAGCCGCCTATTGCAGACTCTGCATGTGTCATTCAGTGGTGGGAACCAAGGGTCCGGTATTACAAAACCTGGGTTTCAGTTTTGACTCCATCATGTTTGGTAAAAATGCGGGTCATCACGACTCTACCAAATATTGTGAAGTCTTGAGATGAGACAAACGTAGATGAAGGCCTGTGTTTATGCTTCTGTAAAGTGCTTTGTAAATGGGGCTAAACACGTGCTGTCACGGCTCTTCGCAGAGGGGAATCCAGAGATGGCATGCCCTCTGGAGAGCCCTTTCTGTCCTGCACCGGTTAGAGAACGGTACGTGCGAGTTAATACACAAGTGCTAAATTGTGTGCTGCGGGCCGTACGTGGTCTAGGAGATAGGAACAGGGAGAGAGCCGGGTGAGGCAGAGAAGTTGAGAGGTCCGCGCGTGAAAGGAGACTTGACACAGCCATTGCAGAGTCGGGAGAATTCGTGTATTTTCCCTCTTCTGGGCTTTCTCGACCCCACCTCTTTGTAGACTGATCCTGTCCGCACCGGTCTACATATTGGTGTCGGGCTGGCTGCAGAAATACCACCTCAGGGTGCTGCAGGTTCCCGGGCCCTGTCCCCGGAGGGAACAGGAAAGGCCCAGTTAAAAGCATGGGTGCCCGTCTCGAGAATTTGAGTCTTTAGATGGCAACCAGATGCGTTGCTCTCATTCAAAACAAGATTGGCGAGGTGGAAATGGTGACCTCGCGGACACCCTCAGATCGGCTTTTACTGCCAGGTTCGGATTTTTGTACATCAGCTGACAAATACAGATTTCTACCCCTGTTGGTCATCCTTCTGCCAGCTACAAATGTCGTTTTATCACACTTGCCTCTTTGTCCTGGAACGGGGTTAATTTACACAATTAAGTGAATATTTTACTGCATTTTATCTTTATTTTATAAGATGAGTGAGAATGGAAGCAAATAAGGGTGGGGAGGCATTCGTAGGGTCGAGACAAAGATGGAGATCAGTGGTCATGCTGAATGCTTAAATGCAAATTGTTGACCTCAGTTGGGCGCCCGTCGGATATGTCCTGCAAGTGTGCGGAGTGGGACATGTAGGGCCATTGTTATTGAAAACCCCTCATGATATATAAGCATATTGTTGGCTTTCACTCATTCTGTTTCCAAACGTATTTTTGGGCAGCTCTGTACTCACGGAAGGAGCTGCTTCTAAGTCAATGGCAATCAGGGCGTCGCTCGCATTTTGTACTTGAATTTTAACCACCGACCAGCAGGTGGCTCTCGGTCACCGTAAATTCGGCAGAGCAGCCAATTCATCTCACTTAGAATTCTGCTTTGTATAACACCCCTGCATTGCCCTCCTTTCCCCGTCAGGAGCCCCGACAGTCAAGCAGGGTAGAGAACCCAGATTTCCTTTTGTTTTTATTTTCTTGATTTGGGGCTACTTGGATGACTCTTAGGAAAAGCCCTCCGGGATTTCTGAACTTCAGTTTGGAGGTCAAAACTTGCCATCACCTTTTCCAGCCTCCATTTCTGTTCTTCTGTGAACTGTCCTTGTCAAGTTTGTAACTTACCGTTAAAACTTGTTCTTGGTCAATGTGGTCGGCAGTGAGGAAGGAAAAAGTGGGATTGGATTTAAACCAGAAAAATATTTGACTGCAGTGGATTTTAAAGACGTCATGGCAAGACTCTGCTTGGGTGATATGTAAGAAGATAGTTTCCATGTTTGAGTTCTTACCTGTTCTGGCCTCCTACTCAATAAAGATTATGTGTTCAACTTCACAAAAACAATTATTGGGTATTTGCAAAAGGCACAGTGTGAGGCATTTATGGTCCCCAGGGTATCGTCTCCACGAGGTCAGATACTTGTCTATCTCGTTCACTTCCAAGCCCCGAGATTAGAGCCTGGCTCGTAGAAGGTGCTTGGTAAGTACTTGTAGGAAGGGTGAATGGACAGGTGGATGGGTACAGAAAACAACAAAAACAGGACAGAGTCCTGGCCTAGAGAGTTTAGCCATCTAGTAAATATGGCTACAAGATAGTAGCAAGAGCAATTTGACTTTGGGGTCGCTCTTAGGGACTATGTTGAAGTTTGAGAAAATTCTAGAAGGAAATAAAAAATTCTCTTCCCCTAGGTTGTGTCACTTCCCCAAGTTCCCCACTTTTGAAAATCTTTATCCTCTGTCTCCAGTCTATTCACCAACACTTGGGGAGTTTTCCTGTGATTCGCTGTGGGAATTGTCCTTTTCTTGCTGTTCCCTCTTGCCATTTCCCTCATCCACACCCCCATCACCTTCCGCCTGAATTACACCAGCCTCCTGACCCACCTCCCCGCCTGTGGCCTCTCCTCAACGTAATCCAGGCCACATATTGTTGCCAGATTTTGCCTCCCAAGAATTTATGTCAAAGAATCTATTTCTGATTGAAATTTGAGCCCCTGTGCATCTTTATATTCATGGAAAGAAATGGCCAAAAGAAGTTCGGAGAAAGGAACTACACTTTCCATACCGCGGTAGCGTTTTCTCATCTTTTTAGACAAGTCTAACTGCAAAGCTTCACAGACCCAATTCAGTTCACCCACACCCTAGAAATACCTTCTCCAGTCCTATCTGCACCCCGCCCTGTGGTCTGTGACTGTGCAAACGCTACTGCTTTTTTAGACAAAACGGACATTTTATATGGTCACTTTGACATCTTTTGGAGGTGCTAAGAACAGCTAAGGAAAGCTACCTCTTGGAATTCACTGCTTTTTCAATTCTGCGTTTGGTTGATGAGAACACCCTTCCCTATGAGCTCCCAACAAGCTTCAGCCACATTTGTAAGGTGAAAAACATGGGTTACCTGCACTGTCCCCCACCCCCAGGTAGTATCGTAATTTAATGTACATCATTTGCTTTGGGGGATGAGAATGAAATATTTTTATATCTTTAGAAGCAACTGTGAAAACTTAGGGTATAAAATCTTTATAAGACAGATACCCAACCCATTTATTAACGTGGTGTTCATTTCAGAAGTTCTGTCCGTTAGGTAAGTTCCATCCCGAAAGAATATGGACGAAAATTAACTGATATATTTTTAAAAAACCCAAAAACCTCAAGTCTCCCCTAGCTTCCGGAGCGTAGTGTTTAGTATTTCCCTTCCTTAACTTCCTTTCTAGAGGAGAAGCACTCCCTTCATATTATTCCAGAAGCTGGGTTGAGCTATAAGGTGTTTCAGTGAAAGAATTCTCTTTCAGGTGATACCCTCTTCATCTGCTTGAACAATACCAGTGTTTGCTGCTGGGGTCTCAGAGGCACATAACAATTGAAACAGGTTTTCAAGTTTTGTTTGCCTTTTTTTTTTTTTTTAAATCTCTCAAGATGAAGATGTTACGTACTCCTCTCATTTTGTCTCTCTCTTGTCTAAAGAGCTCAGTGGTTTTCCTGGTTCTGTTGCATAAACATGTACTGAATGCTTATTCTCTGGCATATTCCAAGGCACTGGCTTTTTGGGGGTTTTGGGGTTTTGGTTTTTTTTTTTTGGCTATGAGGGATATAAACATGACTGTCATGCGGCCTCTTTCCTCGCAGAGCTCATAATTTAGGAAGGGAGACAGATAAGTAAATAACTCACTACAATCCTGCTTGATAAATGCCACGTTGGAGGTTTTGAACAAAGTGCCATGGGAGCGCCAGCGAGTGATTGATTCAGGGGAAGGGGGATGGGGATGGGGATCAGGAAGGACCAAACAGGAGAAGTGACATTTGAGTTGAGCCTTAGGGGATGAATAGAATTTTGCCAGATGGACAAAGGGGTGGGGGTGGGGACCCTCCAGACTCATACAAAAACATGAGAGCGTGGAAGTTTGTGCCTTTGTCTGAGAAGCGGTGCGCGGTTTGTAGGGCCGAAGGAAGAGTAGGGTATGGAAGGGGGTGTTGGGAGACGAAGTGGCAGGGATCCCTGGGGCCATGTTGTGGAGCTTAAACGTCATCTGTGGCTTCTAGGGAGCCGCGAAAGTTTTAAAACAGGGAAATGTCAGGCCAGATCTCTGTTTTAGAAAGAGAGTTCTGGCCCCAGGGCAAAGATGATTTGAATGTGGGTGACCAGGAGCAAGGGGACCGGGGACCAGCCACAAGGCTGTGGTGGCCATGCTCTGCAGGAGAGGTGATGAGAGTCTGAAGCAAAGCAGTACCAGCAGGGGTTGGAATGAGGGCTCAGACTTGAGCACGGCCCTGAGGGAGGCCTTGGGAATGGATGAAATGTGGGAGAGGGGGGACAAAAATCATACAAGAGAGAAAGGTTTGGGTGACTTGGGAATACAGTGATGGAGCTCACCAAAACAGCATGTGCGCGTAGGAGAAGAAAGGTTACAGGGTGAAAAGGATGGATTTGGTTTTGGATATATTGGGTTTGCAATGGAATACCCAGTTGGAGGGTCCCAAACAAGAAGACATACAGGCAAAGAGAGCCTTCAGGAAAACATCATAGGTAGAGGGGAAGCTGAAAGTCTCAAGCATGGTGATTTTCAATCAGGATGCGGGGGGAGAGGACCTGCTTCCCCTGGATATGTGGGGTTTCAGATTCTGATCCTGTCCTGCCAGGGAGGGGAGCATGCCCCTCTCCCACCTCCTGGTTAAGATCCCACCGCCATAAGGACCCAAGAGAATGTGTCCTATTTCATTTGTACTGGGGTAGAAAAAGTGCACAAGTGCGTGCTATTTCTTGTTCTTACAGCCTGCAGCTACAGGAACAGAGAGCGTTGCCCAGAGAGGTCGCCCAGAGAGATCAGACGGCAGGAAGAGAAGATTCCCAATGGAATTGCCGAGGAACACGACTATTTAAGGGGCAAATGGAGGAAGAGGTCCTTGCAAATTACAGAGAACAGCTGCCCGCAGGAGAGAGTAGCCTGGAGGAAGCCAAGGGAGGAGAGGCTGGGTCACAGAGAAGGGCTACGGTCAGCCGTGACAAATGAGGCCTGGCAAAGGGGCGGAGTGGCAACAGGGGACATTCGGGCAGTAAGGAGAACATGGGTGAGAAGGAAGAGTTTTGTAGAGCGGCGGGGCAGCAGTGGGACGGCAGCCTAAGTCGTCTCTTCTTTAGGGAAACTTGGCTGTGAACGGGAGAATTTCTAGGATAGGAAACAACTAGTGTGTTAAAATAACAAGGTTGTGCAGGAGTGAGAATGAAGGGGATGAGGAGAATGCCTGCCTGGGAATTAATGCTGTTAGACCCAGCCTTCCACGTTCCACCCTCTCCACTCTAGCCCTGTGCAACTGTGCGGCTCACATCCCCTGCCCCGGAGACATCATCCGCGTATGTAACCTTTCTGGGAGTGCCCTCCATCCCGCCCTCCCCGCACCTCTGACCCTTACCCACTCTGCAAGGCTGTGTCGAGTCTTCCTACCTTCACGAAGCCGCCGCTGCGATGGCAGAGAGACAGCGCCTGGGGTTGAGTGCAAAGAGAGGGGGCGCCTGGGTGGCTTAGTTGGTTAAGCGTCTGCCTTTGGCTCAAGTCATGATCTCAGGGTCTTGGGATCGAGCCCTGTGTCAGGCTCCCTGCTTAGCCCTCTCCCTCTGTGCTCTCTCTCTCTCTCTCAAATAAATAAATAAAACCATAAAAAAAAAAGGCACGAAGAAGTAGGTCTTACGTTTAGCTCTATTGCTAAGTGAGCGACCTCCAGAAAGTCCCGGGATGTCTCTTGTCCTTGGTTTTCTTATCAGTAATACCTGCTCTGACTTGCACACAGGCTTGTGTATGATGCGAATGAGATCGGGGCTGTAAAATGAAGTCTGAAATCACACAGAACACAGCACGAGGGTGTGACCCTACCATTTCCCGACTCCGCTTACTGGATGTCATTCATTCAGGTCTGGTTTTTGCCGAATAAGTTAATTCCCTCAACTTTGGTTTTTTCTTCAGTGCCTGTTATGCCAGGTTATCGTGATGAGCAAGACAGTCCCTAGCCTGGGGAGCTTCTAGTCTAGTGTGGGAGGCAGAAAATAAACTAGTACATCCTGTCTAATAGCTAGTTGTTGAAGAGCTATAGAGAAAAATAACGCAAAATAAGGAGGAGGCAGGCTGAGGAGTTACAGGGAAGGGTTTTATTTTATTTTATTTTATTTTATTTTATTTTATTTTAAAGATTTATTATTTAAGAGAGAGAGTGGGGGGCAGAGGGAGAGAGAGAATCTCAAGCAGACTCTCTACTGAGCTCGGAGCCCAACATGGGACTCGATCCCATGACCCTGAGGTCATGACCTGAGCTGAAATCAAGAGTCAGACACTTAACTGACGGAGTCACCCAGGTGCCCCAGAGATAGGGTGGTCAGGACACATCTCTGAGGAAGTGATATTTCAGCAGAGGAGAATAAAGTGAAGGAGCAAGGCCATGTGGCCATCTGCGGGAAGAGTGCCTTAACCCCAGGGGGACAGCAGGTGCAAAGGACCTGAGATGAGAATGTGTACACTGTATTCTAGAAACAGTAAGGAGGCTAGTGTGGCTTGTAGGTTATAGTAAAGGTTTTATGCTGAGGGTGCCAGTAGATTGTGAGGTTGGGAGCAGAAGCAGGAGGCAGGAAAGGATATGGCATAGAAGCAATAGAATGAGAAGAACCGGTCAGACTTCAGGTATGTTTTGACAGATTTGTTAATGCAGTAGATGCTGTGGGGTTTGAAAGAAAGAGTCAAAGTTGACACCAGGGGTTTGGGCCAGAGCCAATGGGTCAGTAGTGCTCTTGAATTAAAATTGGGAAATGGGAGGAGAGGAGAATAGGTTTTTGTGGGGGGAAGTGTTCTTTTTTTCCCCTCCCTGCTCTTATTTATGCAATTTAGTACTTAATGAGAGAGAATTTAAGTACAGATCTTCAAGATCATCTAATTCCGTGATTTGCGATAGAAAGTCATCTTCTGCAGGCTTATAAAGATCACCTGCCTCCCGCCCAAGGTGAGTCTTCCCCTGGTGATGAGAGTGTCCTCTTCCTCCAGGGTTGGGCCAGACTGCAGGTCGGACACCACCGACCTACTTAGTTTGTTTGTTTTATGGGTGAGAAGAACAGAGCTGAAGAGGTTGTTGGAATGGCCAGGGATACAAGGCGCGCTGTGGTCTTCTGGCTGACAATTCCTTCACGTGTGGTTAGTTTCTCTTTTCAGTTTGATGGCAAACTCCTTGAAAGCAGGAATCATGTCTTAAAATCTTTCATGTTTTCCTTCTTACCTAGGAGAGTGCTAAGGAATAATAGTCATCATTCCAAATACTAACTTGAACATGATACCTAACGAAAAGGAAATCAAGACTTCCGCATACGTGGATGCCTATGATCTTACCTGCTCCTATAGGTAAAGTCGTATCCACTGCTGAGTTTCCCACTGGAGTTGGGGCATCAAAAAAGTATAAACCCCAAGGAGAGAGACGAAGTTCAGCCTCGACCTTCCAAACTTTGAAACTTTCCAAACTTCCAATGCTGGAATCAGATAACCAAGGAAGGAGGCATTAAGGAAGAATTTTCACTTTGGCCTACTCTGGCCAAGCACACTGCAGTTTACTATTGCTTTTATATTGAACTCTGTGAGAGTGAGACCAAAACAGTCCCTTCAGTACATATTGCCTTCCTAGCTCTGCCTTTAGCCGCAGGAAGTCTGTCCTGTATGTCTGCTGGCCGTCGTGTGTTTGATGTTGATATTAAACTGTGCCCACGTCGTACCGTGTTCTCTCCTACCCGTTAAATATGTACGGATATATAACTGAAGGCTGTACTTCTCATTTGTTGTTTTGAGATGGCTCAGTCAGTTTTATTACATCTGTTTTGTTTTCCCCTTTAATCGTTTGTACAAATGCGCTCTCTGTGCGGCAAGAGCCACCAGTGGGGCACCCCAACTTTAACTTTGGAGGAACAATGTCTGCTGTCCACGCAGGTGCAGTGTACCGATTTGAGTGGGTGGCAGCTCATAGCCAGGGACGGATGCAGTGTTGAGGTTACTATGTACCTCTGACCCGTCGTACTGGTCTTTAGCACTTGCCTTCCCAGGGGTCCATACCCAGCCTCCCGTAGGAGCCCCATTTTGAGCCAGGGTGGTGCTTGCAAGGAGGTGGTAGTGTCAAGGAATGCGCTTTGTAAACTCCCTCTTCTTTTCCCTTCTCGGATGATTCGTCCCCCCCGTCTTCAGAGCTAGATGAGGCTAAATGATTATTCTAGGGAATAAATCTGGCATCTTGACGTCTTAGATCCTTGGGGCGCATCAAGTAAAGTGAGGCTTTAAAGAAATGCATCTGCTATTTTGACAAGGCGGACGCAAGTTCTCTTCCGTTTGGCACGTTCGTGTCCTCGAGTAGAGAGGGCAGCCCTGTGTTTAAAATCTTAGTCTAGGGAGTCAAAAGTTGTCTTCTTGCCTGGGTTTGTTTCTCGATACGTAGCATCTTCTCTAGGTTCCAGAGTGCTTGACTAGCAATGAAGTTGATACGGCCCGTTGGGCGTATGCTCATTTATTAAAGCATAGTACTTGCTTAGTGTATGCGGTATAGTATATGCACGGTATCGTGCCCTGTGTGTGCCGTGCGTTAAGTGATAGAGCGAGGCTAGTTAACATTTGCTGAATGACTCTTACCTTCCAAGAACTGCACTGAACGCTTTCTGCGCATTTCACACCTGGTGTCCCTCCCGCCCGCCACCGAGATTTTGGTCTGTTTCTCCTGTGTTCTGTTTTTTTCCTCATGCCCGTGAATGAGAACAATGCCTGCCACATACTAAGTACCGAATCCATGTTTGTCGGATAAATGGATTATTTTATTTACTCCCCGGCAGCCCTCTGAGGTGGAATTTGCTGTCCGGGTTTGCTGGTAGATGGCGGGGCCAGGATTTGAACCTGTGTTGACAGCTGCTCGCTCTGGGTCGGGGAGCAGCGTGGAGTCCAGTCAAGGGTGCCTTGCGGTTCCTGCCTTCTGTCTAGTAGACGTGAGGCCCACCTCCATAAAAGGTTCGAGAACTGTGCAAAGCGCCAGAGGAGTCACAAGTTACAGAGACGTGAATGAATGCATGTGCTCGCTATGTTGTAACGACTGTTGTGACCGCCACTAAGGTCATGTCACCGTCATTTTCTGTGAATCCTATGAACCACACTCCCAAATGAATGACTGTTCATTTGTGGGTTGAAATGGCCAGAGATGTCTCATGAACAAGATGGTCCTTGAGGCTTGGACAGAATGTGGGCAGGTGAGGACAGGAAAGGAGATACTTGAGATAAAAATCCTATAAACCGAGGCTGAAAGCGTGTGTTCCCTGTTCCTGGGACAGCAAGGAGGCCAATATATCTGGGGCAGAAGGGGCGTGTGGGCTACTAGGGTGAGTAAAGATTAAGACTGATAATTCAGAATTTGTTTCTTGTGCCTGTGAGCACTACATTACATTTGTGAGATTGGGTTTGAACCCCTGTATGTGCTTCTGTCCGTACGCAGCCCAACCCCCTTTAATAGGAAATTCCGTGGTCATTTTTAAATGCCGTAATCTGTGGTCACAACGTTGTATCTTGTTGAGAAATAATATTTGTGCCTTTGGTGTCACATAGCCTGTGAGACAGACTTTGTCCTAATAAAAAGGCCACTTCCATTTGGCCTTATGTTTTTGAAATTTAAGACCCTCATTTATGATTATTGACTCAAATGTATCTTGGAAGATTAGTAAGGGTATTATGTGCTGTTCTCGTCTCCTTAACAGGCTGTAATTCTCCGGGGGACCAGGCCTGTGCCTCATTCATCCTCGTACCTCTTCCAGCACTGAACACAGTTACTGGAATAAACTAAGGATGCAATAAATTGTGGTCGAATTGAATTTTCAAAGCATGTGAGGCGGGCCACCTCTGCACTTGTGGGAGTAATTTGCATCGGAGCTATAGTTTCTGAGTTATGTAATGCATTTAATCTTGTTCCTAGGTCCAGCCTGATGACTGGAGGGGCTAAGCGAGGAGTCCCCAACCCTTGGCTCTTTGAGGAGCCGGAGGAGACCAGAGGTTTGGGTTTTGATGAAATCCGGCAACAGCAGCAGAAAATTATCCAAGGTACTGAATACTACTGCCTTGAGTGT